>NC_088226.1:47507010-47807010 GCF_036934945.1 Oncorhynchus masou masou | reverse complement strand
GTCAGTCTCCAAACCCTCTCGTCTCGACCAGGGGGGATGCAAACCCCCCCTCGACATCCTGCCCCCCAACCACCAGACCGTAGGAGTCGTGGAGCGCCCTGAGCCCGACAAATCCTCTCTGTCGGTGGGCAAGCCCATCCGGACCGGCCCTATCAAGCCCCAGGCCATCAAACCAGAGGAGGGGAAGTAGAGCCTCAACATTCTCCACAGAAGGAGAGGTGGAGAAATAATCCAGCTGCTCCACTCATTCACACAATCACTCGCTCTCACACATCACCCGTGCTGTTGTTGGAGAGGAGGAGGGAGAGAAAGGGAGGAGAGGTGGGGTGTATAAGTCTGAATGAGAGGGCTACTGTGTGTGCTCCAACCTCCCACCTCTCTCTCCCCCTCTCCTTCTCTCCTGTCCTCCACTATTGGGGGTCTGTGTGTTTTCGTCGGAAGACAGCGCCGTAAGCTGTACTTAAAATGTCTACCGCGATGGTAGAAAAAGAGGGAGCGAAAAAAGAAAAGATATGAGATTCGCTGCTGATTTTGCCATTTTTCTAGCTCTATGATTTCGGTTCCTTTCCTTTTCTCAGTTGAATCACATGAAGACAGGGCTCTCCTTTTTGTTAACAAAAGAATGTATCAATCTTTTGTTTTTGTAGTTGAACAATCTTGTTTAAAGCGATGTCTTTTAGTGAAGCACAGACACGTTCTATTCCCCTTTCTGTCCTCCTCCCATCATTACTAACACAGAGCTATGTGAGTGTGTACAATCTCTGCATGATCACCACACACCTTCCCCTTAGTGCTCAAAGGTTTCACCAATATTACTTCAAGAGAAACTATGAAGTAATTCAGTTTTTTTTTCCGAGAGAGGAAATGTAAGATGCAGCAGTTGATTGCTTGATCGATTGAGTTATTGATAAGTCTGCCTTCCCTCCTGCTTTCTGCTCTCATTTCTTTGCCTGACATGGTGGTGTATGGGTGTGTGTTTTTGTGTTTTGCGTGTTGCACACATGGGCAGGCTATTGCCCGGTTCTCTGTATCTTTAGCCAAAGGTTGAGCAGCGCAAAGATGTCACAGAGCCTTCGGAAATTCCCGTTGCTATGGCAGCAGAGTGAGTTATTATGGGTTGTCGGTAAACCCTGAATCCAGTCTAGGGATAAGTCTCACACACTCCCCTCTTCCATTTCCCTCCCTGCCTCCCTCAAGTGTAAGGAGAGTAGAATACACCTATAATACACTCCTCTACCACCGTTCACACACCCATCCTCAGTGTCTCTCATACACACACTTTACTGTCGGGCACCCTACCCTGCTGCTACTGACAGAAAGAGAGAGTGAGTACTGGTCCCTTTAGCCAGGACACACAGCAGGAGAGGGCTAGAGAGTGGGGGTTTAATTTTAAAAACTGTAGAAACAGAAAATCATTCAGTGTAACCCTCACCAAGAGGAAACAAGACTGACCGAGAGGGGGAGGAAGAGAACAGCATGAGAAAACAGCCTCCAGAGTTGAACTGTAGTCTATGGTTCTGCTGTGTTCCGGGCAGAAGGACAGGTGTTCATGTTGAGAGGAGAGTTCGCCCCTGTCTTCTCCTGTCTCTCCAACTCACTCAGTCTCACTCAAGCCTACACCGCTCACTCATCTCGGGTTTACCATGGTGAGAAGGGTCCTTCAGAAATGTACAGTAGTATGCTCCCCTAGTGGGTAGGGGGCTATGGAGCCAGTTGCCCCACCCCACTCTAACCAGAACATGGAATGAGAATTGTGTAGGAGGGAGTGGTGGAGGGTGTGATCATGATGATAATTAGTTTAGTTTTACTTGTACAGGGGGTACATCGCTGTATTAAAATATGTACGGTCTTATTTACATTCTTGGTTTGGTTAAAGAAACTAATAAAATAATATGCTGTTAAAAGTGAACCTGTGACTGGTAGTTTATTCTTCGGTCTTAACTCCTAATTCAGTCCAAAGAACCAACGTGTGGTTGCAGATGGCACCACTAGATGTCAGTATCAAGATGTGAATATCAAGATTAATACCGTAGAAGGGAAAACGCAACATTTACCCACAGAAGGGAGCCAGATGTTTCTCAGGATGTATAAATCTGACGCATCTGTTTAGAACTTCCACTCACCACAAAATATAGTGAGGAGGGGAAGTCCAGTGGCGGGAAGTGGGAGAAGAACGGAGCTTGATAAAACGACATTCAACACATTTTCTCATCGATGGTTCCCAAAACTAGAGTTTGTTTAGAACACTGCACAAAGTTTTGTAGACGTTACCCTTTGCCAAGGTTTCCCTCCAAAAATTGTTTAGGAGTCCAAGGGAAATTTGTATTGCATGTGCGCACTTCACCGAGAAGGCGTTCCCTAACGGAAATATGCAAATACATGCTAATAGTATCTCACTAGCTTGTGCTCGTCTCTGCCCTCCTTGCTTGTTCTGCCCACTATGCTTCATTTGCTACCATTGGAAAGAACACCAATGAGATATCTTAGGATAGTTACCAGTGTCTTTGATTTACCTAAGATCAATGTGGACTGTTGAGGCAGCCTTATCTCATAGCGGCAGGTAGCCTAGTGGTTAGAGCGTTGGGCCTGTAACCGAAAAGATCAAGATCAAATCCCCGAGCTGACAAGGTAAAAATCTGTCATTCTGCCCCTGAACAAGGCAATTAATCCACTTTTCTCCGGTAGGCCGTTGTAAATAACAATTTGTTCTTAACCGACTTGCCTGGTTAAATAACAGTGAATGTAAATCCGGGACACTCAAATTAGTATTTGTTACATTTGGTATGGTTACTTAAGGCAAATATGAAAGGAGGATGGTTGGTTGTTTCACGTGAATGCCGGGCAACCCAAAGGTTGCGTGTTCGACCCTTATCATGGACAATTTTATCTAATTAGCATGTTAGCTAACCCCTAGTCCAGTTAAAATTAGCCAACTAGCTAACGTTAGCGACAACAAATTGGAAAAGGTAACATAACACATACGTTTCGCAAATTTATAACATATTGTACGAATTGCAATTCGTAACATGTCATATGAATTGTAAATCTTGGTCATCCACAAATTAATACATAACATACAATACATAACATGCGAAACGTAACATATCATACTGTGCATGAGGAGTGGATTGGTTTTATGTACCGAATAATACGAAATGCTCTTGAGACCAGGTTGGTTGTGGACTTCATCCTCTTTCTCAGGCAGAAACAACACTGCTCACATACACTTTGCATCCAGGGAGGGAGGAAAACCCAGAGGCCAGGATTTAGTAGGAATGTGGATGATCTCAACTGTTTTTCCCCATTTCAGTCCTAATATTGCCTCATGTTGAAGTGATTCTCCAACAGTCTGGACCTGCTTCATTCAGGAGTCCCTTTTACTAAAACATGAGGTTTATGAGACAATGTTGGGTTAAACCAAAGCTTTTATTCATCACAATATTTTTGAAGCTGTCAATTAAAACTATTTTACTCAAAGGGCTCTGGACATAAGTAGGGAATGGGTGTAATTTGAGAAAGCGCCATTGTAAGAGTCATGTGTAAATTAGCAGCAGGCAGGGTGAGGTCTGGTATGTTAGGAAGCCAACCCCAGAAAGAGGGGAAGTATTCAGGAGGCTAGGACAGACTCACCTCTACACCACATCAAACTCTCTCTGCACCCCCGGTGGCCTAACGATGAAGAGAACCCATGAAGACGGGTGGTATCGCTCTCATTCCTCTACCTCTCCTTTAAACACACATCCTTTAAACACAACGGCGTTCCTCATTTCCTGATTCAGTGGAAATACTTCTGTCTCCCGTCCACCCACGTGTATGTTTGGAGAGGTACCGGTAAACATGTTATTGATGATGTCTGCTTCTGAAGGCTGAGGCATGAGAAATCATGCCTCTCCTTCCTGATGAAGAACCAGCCATCAGACACACCAGTCTGGTCACTTACACATACCAGGAATGACTGACTGGAGGGACTTTCACACTGCATCCCATTCCCTGCTGTTTAACAGCTAGACAAAGATGAGTGATGATGATAACACTGTTATAACACCATGCATTGATTCAGCTGTCAGCCAACAGTAATTGAGAAAATGCTCCAGTCAAGTTAGTTACACAACATCTATCCAGGTACTGCTATGTGGAGAGAGCATTCTAGGAATTGGGAGGGTAATGGCTTTCATGGAACTCTGTAAACATTATGAGCCTCAGTCCATATAAATATCTCTGTGAGGAGGCTAATAAAGGTAGAGAATCCTGTTAAACTCAATATAATCACTGGACTTACATTAGGCAGGCCACACAGACACATCCAGCCTATGTTAACATCTGTGTGTGAAGTTTTACTTCCCTCAACACCTTCCATTTTACTGTTAGTGATTGTCATTGACAGACTTTTTTTCAGATTTAGAATGAAAAGTGTTTTGGTACATAGCAGTCTTAAGTAAGGACAGAATTTCATATTGAGTATCCTACTCAGAGCCGCCAGGCTGTGAGAGGACCTGTGAGTGCTCTAGCATCGGCCATAGCCTCACACACTGGGGCCATAACAGGGCTGGTGGGAGATAGGGGGGCTATCATGTTTCCCATGCCAATAAAGCCCCTTGAATTGATAGGGGGCTAGGGGTATAGCACCACTGGGAGGGGGGCTAGGTATATAACAGGGCTGAAGGAGAGATAGGAGGGCTAGTGATAAAGTGCGCTTCAGAGAGATATGGCTTTGACCTCTGCTGACCTCCAGGTCAGGAGGAAATGTCCCAGTTGTCTTGTAAAGTGACCAGTGATTCCATGTCTATGTACAGTACATGGGGCAGCAGCCTCTAAGGTGCAGAGTTGAGTACCTGGGTGGTAGATGGCTAGTGGCAGTGGCTAAGTACAGGGCAGGGTACTGGGTGGAGGCTGGCTCGTGATGGCTATTTAACAGTCTGATGGCCTTGAGATAGAAGCTGTTTCTCTCTCGGTCCCAGCTTTGATGCACCTGTACTTACCTCGCTTTCTGGATGATAGCGGGATAAACAGGCCGTGGCTCGTCCTTGATGATCTTTTTGGCCTTCCTGTGACATTGCGTGCTGTAGGTGTCCTGGATGGCAGACAGTGTGCCCCCGGTGATGTGTTGGGCAGACAGCACCACCCTCTGGAGAGCCCTGCGGTTGCGGTCAGTGCAGTTGCCGTACCAGGCGGTGATACAGCCCAACAGGATGCTCTCAATGGAACATCTGTAAATGTTTGTGAGGGTCTTAGGGGCCAAGGCGAATTTCTTCAGCCTCCTGAGATTGAAGAGACGCTGTTGCACCTTCTTCACCACACTGTCTGCATGGATGGACCATTTCAGATTGTCAGTGATGTGGACGACGAGGAACTTGAAGCTTTACACCTTCTCCACTGCGGTCCCGTCTATGTGGATGGAGGTATCTCTTCTGTCTCCTGAGTTTGACTCTGAATGGTTAAACCCTTAGCCTACAATTTCTGCACACCCGCAGAAATCGAATTAACATAATTAAAAAATCCCCATAAAATCCGCCTGTTTAGCCTCCTGAGTGGTACAGCAGTCTAAGGTACTGCATTGCAGTGCATGAGGCATCACTACAGACCCAGGTTCAATCTCAGGCTGTGTCACAGCCGGCCGTGACCGGGAGACCCATGAGGCGGCACCCAATTGTCCGGGTTAGAGGAGGGTTTGGCCAGCCGGGATGACCTTGTCCCATCGCGCTCTAGCAACTCCTTATGGCGGGCCGGTTGCATGCTGACTCCGGGTTGCCAGCTGGGCGGTGTTTCCGCCGACACATTAGTGCTGCTGGCTTCCGGGATAAGCAAGCAGTGTGTCAAGAAGCAGTGCGGCTGGGCAGGGTTGTGTTTCAGGGGAGGCATGGCCCTCGACCTTCGTCTCTCCCGAGTCCATAGGGGAGTTGCAGTGATGGGACAAGAATGTAACTACCAATTGGATATCATGAAATTGGGGAGAAAACGGGGTAAAAGTACATCTATTTATCTATCTATATATATACACTACCGTTCAAAGGTTTGGGGTCACTTAGAAATGTCCTTATAAATAATCATATTAAATAGTTATAAATGTATCACTAGCCACTTTAAACAATGCCCCTTTATATAATGTTTACATACCCTACATTACTCTCATATGTAAATACTGTACTCTATACCATCTACTGCATCTTGCCTATGCCGTTCAGCCATTACTCATTCATATATTTTTATGTACATATTCTTATTCATTCCTTTACACTTGTGTGTATAAGGTAGTTGTGAAATTGTTAGGTTAGATTACTTGTTAGATATTACTGCATGGTCAGAACTAGAAGCACAAGCATTTCGCTACACTCGCATTAACATCTGCTAACCATGTGTATGTGACAAATAAAATTTGATTTGATTTGATAAATACAATGTGATTCCATAAATTTATGGGCAGCCACATCTATATTGTACAAAAATAAACATTCATACTTCGATAGGTTTCTGTGCGTTTTCAACATTTGTACATCTCAAATTATAAACCCACAAGAATCTACACCATCTCAATATAATCTCAAAACGAGATGGCAAGTATCATCTATAGTAGATACAAGAAACAACAAAGTATATATATGGCCATATATTACTTTTACTCTTTAGGAATCTCTCACCATCTTCACCACACTATCTACATCTTCCTCTCACCATCCAACCTCCTTCCTCCTCTCCTCATCCTCCTCTAGCATACCCATCTCCATTCCTTCATCCGCCTTGCTCCAGCTCTGGAGCCACTCTCGGACGCGGGGTCATCTGTTGCTCTCACCAGGGCCAAATTCTCTTCATTCTTTCATTGATTCTTTTCCATGTTTACAAACACCAGAACATACTATTTCAGGGCTGTTACAGTAGTGTAGTAGGTCTGGACTAGACAGATACCCTTGAAAATGCTGGTTCAACTGAAGAACTCATCTAATACATGGCATAAAAATGAAATACCAAGTAGGCATGTCTGAGCCATGGTCACCCCCACAGCACTTACACCTATGAAGGTTCCCAATCATAGCCATTTCTCTCTATTTTCATTTTCAGCATTTCAGTCTTCCACCAATTGTATTTACTTGATTGTGCCAATCTTCAGATTGACGCTGCCACAAATCAGGGAGAGAGACTGGGCAGGCGCTACGGGTATTCTCCAGCTGATCAGAGAAAGCAGGAAGGATTGGGAGAGCATCTCTGTAGCGACCATCCTCAGCTGGAAGAAAATGCATTGATTTATTTTAGAAAGCTAAACAGAACGCTGTGATCCTATATTTATAAACACTGCTTGTTTGGTCGTCTGTGTCAAGAGCGATAGTGGATTCAACGAAAACAGCAGGTAACGTTAGCATTAGCTTGCTGGCTAGCTAACATTACAGCTGTGTGTTTTCTCTGTGGCTATGAAATGTACGTAGTGGCCAGCGGCCTGTCTGCATATTCATTTTAGCCACAATCTATACTATACTCTTAACTAAAATAAGGACATTGTGTTTGTTGAATTCAAATAGCTAGTCCTGATTGTGTTAGCTAGCCAATTATTAACCAACTGGCTAGCTAAACCGGCTCTAGCTGACGTACATTTTCCATTCACAGAAGACAATGACTGTCTGGCTTTCTCGATATTTCAGATTTAGCTGGCTGTGTGGCTTGACTGCAAGATGATATAGCTCACTCTATTCTTGATGACGAATAGCTGAGGATAGCTACTGTAGCTAACGAACGTTAGCTGGCTATTGTTACACAATCAGTGCTGTTGATGTCAAATGATTAATTGGTGTCAAATGATTAATGTTACTGGTTATGTATTTAGATCAGAGGAGATGTATATGTGTGTCAACTGGATTTTATGTAGAGTGCTAGCTAATCCATTGAATACTGTAATCATCAAATACCATGGTAAACTGCAGCTCTGCTATGCCCCGGGCAGGCCTTGCATTGCCTAATAAGTCGCTGTCATACCAGCTTTCTGGTATACAGACTGAACGAACGCGATTAAATGTGGAAAGTTTCCTTACACGCCAGAATGTTGTAAGGATTTCGTCAATACAAATGTACGTGAGTTGTCCAAGGTACAGCTGATATAGGAACGTCGGCGAGGTCTTGCATACATTATTGCTAGTCTGTACCTGTTTTAACCAACTCCTGTATCATACACTAGGCTATGTGAAGTGTGAACTATGCTCTCAGCCAAACAGAAATATCAGCTTTACTTCCTTCAGATAAACCTTTGATTATGGCTGCCTAAACTGGTTGTTTACTTTCTTACCAGATATGAGGCTCTCTGTCATTTCATCATTCCCCTTATAGCTGATGACCTGCCATTTAGATACTAGGAATAGGCTACACCTTCTCAGCTGATAACTGCTTTTTCCTCACTTGATTTTTAAATGCACAATCTGTAGTTTCACAGTCCCATGTGGCATTGGGACAAAGTCCCCTCTCCATCTCTCTTCCCATCCATCCTTCTTTTCTTCATAGATTTTGGGATGACCAAAACTTCTTACCACCACTTGACGTTACAGATTGTGCCTTTAAAGTGCTTATTTAAAAGCTACGTACATACAATATGCAACTCAGCTCTGCTAGATTTGGCTTTTCTCTTCTTTCTGTGCATCTCTCTCTCTCTCTCTTTTCTCTGTAGTTGCGTGAGATAGAGCCCTGTCCCCTGCCACTATCTCCTTCTCTGTTTACCAGAAAGTTCCACTCCGCTCCTGGCCACGGAACGGCCCTTTTCCAACTGCACTGCCAGAAGGAGACGCTGAGAAAAGCAACAGTTTCAGAGTCTGAGCTGGATTCAATGGTACCAGAGGGACTGGAGGAACTTGGGTGGAGGGGCTGGGGCAGGAGAGAAGGGCTTGGGGTGGAAGCTGTGAAGACAGGAGAGGTGGGATGTGTTTAGACATAGATTTGTTGAATTGAACTTTGTCCCCAATTCATGCGCAGCATAAAAGTATGAAAAGGCGATGGGTTTGGAGTGGGTAAAGGAGTTATTTACTTTTCCTTTCGCTGTCTCTCCTCACCTAAATGCATTTGACTTCAGTTTCAGTGGAACAATTTGATGTTTGGTTGTACAACTCAGAGGCTACACAGGAGGCCTTTGTTCCACTGAGAAGCAGGGGTTGAGTTTTATGGACCTGGGGCTGGGTTTGATGCACACCCATGTACCTCAACTGATCTGGGAACAGGAATGGTTAAGGCTAGCTGGAGGAACAGCATGTTTTCTACTCCAGGGTTCAGAGAAAGAGACAGGGCATAGGGAGGAGAGGGGAGAGGAGGAACCAGGGAGGAGACAGAAGGAGGAGAGTCAGACACTCAATGAAGAGGTACAGGCAGCAGAGAACAGACACAGGAGCCCTCCCCTGAGTGAGCTTGGTTCCACAGCATAGCCAGCAAGAAGTTTTAAATCAAACCCTGCTCCCCAATAAAACTGCTCCCACGTACCATCCCTTAACAGGGAACAGGCAGGAGAGAGGAGCACCTCTGAAAAACAACTAAGGCCACTCTGCTGAAATGGAACATTTTAGTGTTTAAAAATCTGTCCAACAGCAACACCCACTCATAAGTAGGCCTAACTCTCCTACATCACATCCTGGAAAGCCTGAAATAATCCCTCTAGGCCTAGGGGTTAGGGGAAATGGTTTTAAAACCGGAATGGTTCTGTTACTGAATATGCTTGTTTAAAAACTCTTAAATGAGTTCTATATGTTTTGAAGATTTAGGTGAAGTGTTCTTCTCTGCTCTCACTTTACATGGTGAGGACTGCAGGCCTCACACACAAACCCCACTCCTGTTTTGACTGCTCTGTCTGCTGTTAAACTTAAATATTTGTTTGACGTAACATGACCAGTGTTTTCCAGAAACACTGTGTACAAAACATTAAGAACAGCTGCTCTTTCCATGACAGACTGAGCAGGTGAATCCAGGTGAAAGCTATAATCCCTTATTGATATTACTTGTTAAATCCACTTCAATCAGTGTCGGTGAAGGGGAGGAGACCGGTTTAAAGAAGGATTTTTAAGCCTTGGGACAATTGAGATGGATTGTCTGTGAGTGCCGTTCAGAGGGTGAATGGGCAAGACAAAACACGTAAGTGCCTTTGAATGGGGTATGGTAGTAGGTGCCAGGCGCACTGGTTTGTGTGGAGAACATTCACGCTCAACAGTTGTGCGTGTGTGTGTATAAAGTATGGTCCACCACCCAAATGACATCCAGCCAACTTGACACATCTGTGGGAAGCATTGGAGTCAACATTGGCCAGCATTCCTAATGTTTGGCATACTCCGTTTATAGATTTAGCAGTGGCGTAAAGACTCAGGGAACATTGAGAGGAACCAGACTCAATCATTATTCTGAACATTAGAGGTTGTGTTGGACTCAGACGTGTGTAAAGACTCGAGCAGGCAGGCCAGCTATGCCACACTATATCTGTGATGCGATAACCATCTGGACAGTAAGCTGGTGTTGAGTGAGTGCTGTGTATGTTTTGGTATTTGTCTAGCGAAGGTATGATGACTGTAGCAGCAGAGATCACCTGGAGGACTCGCTAACAGTTTGCAGGCTTTCGTTTCCAGCCCAGTACACCTGATTCTACTTATCATGGTTGATCATTGGATGTGTTATTGCTGGCTGGAGCTAAAGCCTGCACCCCCCCCCCCCCGCCCCCCAGTAGGACCAGGGTTGCTGCTGTACTGTAGCAGACAGTATTGTGTGTGTGTGAGGTCTCTAACAGGTGTGTTGCTCCTCCTGTCCTACAGAGGGAACCAGAGCGGGAGGAGCAGCCTGACGACGCCAACATGCCTCCCAAGTTTAAACGACACCTCAACGATGAAGAGGTCACTGGATCCATACGCAGCGAGAGGGTGAGACACTGTTTCCCCAGTGCAAACTCATTTAAGCTCGGAATTAAAAACAGGGGGAGAGAGATTTTGCAAGAGGGACACGGCAACCCTTCTCTGAGGTTCAGAGAGGACCCATTCCTACTCTGTCTCAGCATTGTTATTGTCTTCAGCTAAGATCAAAGAGAAACAGACACACACCCCCCTTGCCATACCGTCTTCTCTGATAATAGCTCCCAGTCCTCTCCTGGCTCCCGGGACCACATCCAGGAGTGGGCAGAGCAGAGCAGTGACACGCAGTCAGACGGCGAGGGTTGAACATGGGTAGTGGAGAGGCAGAAAGGGCTTTTGAACCACTCCTCAGATAAAAAGGATTGAAGCCTTTATCATATGGATTACATTCCCCCAGTAATCTGGTGATATCTTTATATGCAGCAAGAAATATATTTATATCATTAAAGGTCCAATGCAGCTGTTTTTATCTCAATATCAAATAATTTCTGGGTAACAATTTTCAATGAAAATTATAAAAAAGAAACCAAAATAGCTTCTTAGCCAAATGCAATTTCTCAAACAAGAATTTTGTTAGGACTGTTTGGGAGTGGTCTGGGAGAGGGGCCTAATGGGAGAGATGTGTCTGACCCTTGACCTCTGCCCCCTCACAGAGGAACCTGTTGGAGGAAGACTCTGATGAAGAGGAGGACTTCTTCCTGTGAGTAATAATCCCACATACATTGTTTGTGTCTGAAATTACTACTTATTTCTGCCTATTTCTGCTTTCGAATAGAGCCCATTTTGGGCTATAAGGCTTTGTATCTGGAGCCAACCGATTTTCTGTATGCTTGTCTTTCAGGAGGGGACCAACTGGACCCAGATTTGGAGCCGGAAATGACAAAATCAGACAGTAAGTATCTTTGGGGAGGGGGGCTTGAGTCGTATTAGATATTATGAATGAAAGACATAATTCCCTTTTTTTATATTGAATTTCCTGCACCATTAACAAATCTGTTTGAAAAGAACTACATGTGTTTCTGTGAACTGCTGAACACAGTTGATTTTGATGGTTCTGGATACAATACCTCCTAGTAGTACTGCCTCTTACTGGAACCCTCTCTGATTCCAAAGTGGACCTTGTCTTTTGGGCAGCAGGTGGTCTAGCAGTTGGTCTAGTAGTCACCACCGAGGCCCACAGCACATCGACTGCATGTCTGTTCTCCAATCACAGCCCTTCCTCTGTCATGTCTATCTCGGTCTGTCTGTCTGTCTGCCTGCCTGTTTGTTTGAGTGGTAATTTCCAGACAGACAGAGGTCCCTTGGTGCATCGCAGATTATTTGATGTATCCGGCCAGGTTGGTGCCCTTGAGCCGGTGCTTGGTATAGTCAAAGACCCTTCTTCTGGAGCACTTGGAAGACGGCTTGGCACAGAACTCGTTATGTTTCTCCATGCGGCTGCGATCAATGCACCGGCTGCAGTGCTCACACGGCTTCAGCTTGAAGTTGGTAGCACTCATTCCAAATCAATGTTTCGTCTCCACCTGCATGAAGGAATTAGCCTAATTAGTTTGTTAGTTTTGCAAATTTAAAATACATTGAGTTTTCCTTATGAATAGAACACTACACAGATTAAAATGGTCAAGGATAAAAATCACAATCAACCAAATTATTTCCATTGTCCTCCTTGTTATTAGATGGGCAAAGGTACGCACAGCTCAGACAAGACTGTGCAGTGAGCACTTTACATTTTATTAAATTGAAGTTAAAAAAATACATTATACAAATAGGCCTACTTATGATCACAACAATGAATGCATTTCACAGTACCAGTCAAAAGTTTGGACACATCTACTCATTGAAGAATAATAGTGAAGACATCAAAACAATGAAATAACACACATGGAATCATGTATTAACCAAAAAAGTGTTAAACAAATCTACATATTTTATATTTGAGATTCTTCAAAGTAGCCACCCTTTGCTTTGATGACAGCTTTGCACACTCTTGGCATTCTCTCAACCATCTTCATGAGGAATGCTTTTCCAACCGTCTTGAAGGAGTTCCCACATATGCTGAGCACTTGTTGGCTGTTTTTCCTCTCTGCGGTCCAACTCATCCCAAACCATCTGTTTGGTTGAGATCGGGTGATTGTAGAGGCCAAGTCATCTGATGCAGCACCATCGCTCTCCTTCTTTGTCAAATAGCCCTTACACAGCCTGGAGGTGTGTTTTTTGAGTCTTTTTCCTGTTGAAAAATAAATTATAGTCCCACTAAGCACAAACCAGATGGGATGGTGTGTCGCTGCAGAATGCTGTGGTAGCCATGCTGGTTAAGTATGCCTTGAATTCTAAATAAATTCCATATGTGTTATTTCATATTTTTGATGTCTTCACTATTAGTCTACAGTACGTGTAGAAAATAGTAAAAATAAAAACCCTGGAATGAGTAGGTGTGTCAACATTTCACTGGTACTGTATACAGTGGGGCAAAAAAGTATTTAGTCAGCCACCAATTGTGCAAGTTCTCCCACTTAAAAAGACGAGGCCTGTAATTTTCATCATAGGTACACTTCAACTATGACAGACAAAATTTAAAAAACTGTAGGATTTTTAATTCATTTATTTGCAAATTATGGTGGAAAATAAGTATTTGGTCAATAACAAAAGTTTATTTCGATTCTTTGTTATATACCCTTTGTTGGCAATGACAGAGGTCAAATGTTTTCTGTAAGTCTTCACAAGGTTTTCACACACTGCTGGTATTTTGGCCCATTCCTCCATGCAGATCTCCTCTATAGCAGTGATGTTTTGGGGCTGTTGCTGGGCAACACGGACTTTCAACTCCCTCCAAAGATTTTCTATGGGGGTGAGATCTGGAGACTCGCTAGGCCACTCCAGGACCTTGAAATGCTTCTTACGAAGCCACTCCTTTGTTGTCCGGGCGGTGTGTTTGGGATCATTGTCATGCTGAAAGACCCAGCCACGTTTCATCTTCAATGCCCTTGCTGATGGAAGGAGGTTTTCACTCAAAATCTCACGTTACATGGCCCCATTCATTCTTTCCTTTACACGGATCAGTCATCCTGGTCCCTTTGCAGAAAAACAGCCCCAAAGCATGATATTTCCACCCCCATGCTTCACAGTAGGTATGGTGTTCTTTGGATGCAACTCAGTATTCTTAGTCCTCCAAACACGACGAGTTGAGTTTTTACCAAAAAGTTATATTTTGGTTTCATCTGACCATATGACATTCTCCCAATCTTAGTCTGGTTCATCCAAATGCTCTCTAGCAAACTTCAGATGGGCCTGGACATGTACTGGCTTAAGCAGGGGGACACGTCTGGCACTGCAGGATTTGAGTCCCTGGCGGCGTAGTGTGTTACTGATGGTAGGCTTTGTTACTTTGGTCCCAGCTCTCTGCAGGTCATTCACTAGGTCCCCCTGTGTGGTTCTGGGATTTTTGCTCACTGTTCTTGTGATCATTTTGACCCTACGGGGTGAGATCTTGCGTGGAGCCCCAGATCGAGGGATATTATCAGTGGTCTTGTATGTCTTCCATTTCCTAATAATTGCTCCCACAGTTGGTTTCTTTAAACCAAGCTGCTTACCTATTGCAGATTCAGTCTTCCCAGCCTGGTGCAGGTCTACAACTTTGTTTCTGGTGTCCTTTGACAGCTCTTTGGTCTTGGCCATAGTGGAGTTTGGAGTGTGACTGTTTGAGGTTGTGGACAGGTGTCTTTTACACTGATAACAAGTTCAAACAGGTGCCATTAATACAGGTAACGAGTGGAGGACAGAGGAGCCTCTTAATGAAGAAGTTACAGGTCTGTGAGAGCCAGAAATATTGCTTGTTTGTAGGTGACCAAATACTTCCACCATAATTTGCAAATAAATTCATAAAAAAATCCTACAATGTGATTTTCTGGATTTTTTTTAAGTGTACCTATGATGAAAATTACAGGCCTCTCATCTTTTTGTGGGAGAACTTGCACAATTGGTGGCTGACTAAATACTTTTTTTGCCCAACTGTATATATATATATATATATATATATATATATATATATTTTTTTTTAACTCACATCTGCTTTGGCTTACTCTCCATGCTGCCTTCTTCTTCATTTTTCCTCGCCTCTTTCCTCTTCCTTATCTCCCATAGGTCAGAATCTACCTTCATTTGGCAGATCTCCTGGATGTACTTCTTCATCTTGAACTGTTTACAGCCTCAATTCTTCTTGGGTATGACGTTACTAGCTTGGCACACCTGTATTTTGGGATTTTCTCCCAATCTTTTCTGTAGATTGTCAGGATGGATGAGGAGTGTCGCTGCACAGCTATTTTCAGAGCTACCCAGAGAAGTTTGATCGGGTTCAAGTCTGAGCTCTGGCTGGGCAACTCGAGGACATTCAGAAACTTGTCCTGAAACCACTCCTGTGTTTTGGCTGTGTGCTTTGGGTCGTTGTCCTGTTGAAGGTGAACCTTTGCCCCAGGCTGAGGTCCTGAGTGCTCTGGAGCAGCTTTTCATTAAAGATCTCTCAGTACTTTGCTCCGTTCATCTTTGACTCGATCCTGACTAGTCTCCCAGTCCCTGCCTCTGAAAAACATCCCCACAGCATGATGCTGCCACCACCATTCTTCACCGTAGGGATGGTGCCAGGTTTCCTCCAGCAATGATTCTTGGCATTCAGGCCAAAGATTTCAATCTTGTTTTCATCAGACCAGAGAATCTTGTTTCTCATGGTCTGAGAGTCCTTTAGGTGCCTCTTGGCAAACTCCAAGTGGGCTGTCATATGTCTTTTTACTGAGGAGTGGCTTCCGTCTGGCCATTCTACCATAAAGGCCTGATTAGTGGAGTGTTACAGAGATAGTTGTCCTTCTAGTAGGTTCTTCCAGCTCCACAGAGGAACTCTGAAGCTCTGTCAGTGACCATCAGGTTCTTGGTCACCTCCCTGACCAAGGCCCTTCTTCCCCGATTGGATGGGCGGCCAGCTCTAGGAATAGCCTTGGTGGTTCCAAACTCCTTCCATTTAAGAATGATGGAAGCCACTGTGTTCTTGGGGACCTTCAATGCTGCAGACATTTTTTTGGTACCCTTCCCCAGATCTGTGCCTCGACACAATCCAGTTTCTGAGCTCTACGGACAATTCCTTCGACCTCATGGCTTGGTATTTGCTCTGATATGCACTGTCACCTTATCGACAGGTGTGCCCCTTTCCAAATCATGTCCAATTAATTGAATTTACCACAGGTGAACTCTAATCAAGTTGTAGAAACATCTCAAGGATGATCAATGGAAACAGGATGCACCTAAGTAAATAACTTATTTCTGTTTTTTATTTTTAATACCTGGCTAACATCCAGTGAGAGAGCGCCAAATTCAAATACAGAAATACTCATTATAATAATTTAGAAAAGATACAACTATTTTACATAGGTTTAAAGATTAGCTTCTCGTGAATCCAACCACGGTGTCAGATTTCAAAAATGCTTTATGGCAACGCATACCGTACGATTATTTGAGAACGTAGCCCAGCAGACAAATCATTACAAACAGTAACCAGCCAAGTAGAAGAGTTACACAAGGCAGAAATAGAGAGAGAATGAATCACTTACCTTTGATCTTCATATGGTTGCACTCAGAAGACATTTATTAATTTATTCAATAAATGTTCCTTTTGTTCAATAAAGTCTCTTTATATCCAAAAACCTCAGTTTTGTTCACGTTTTTCTTCAGTAATCCACAGGCTCAAACGCAGTCACAACAGGCAGACAAAAAATCCAAATAGTATCCATAAAGTTTGTAGAAACATTTCAAACGATGTTAATAATCAATCCTCAGGTTTTTAGCCTAAATAATCAATGATATTTCAACCTGACAATAACGTCGTCAATATAAAAGGTAAACAAGAAAGGCACTCTCGCGCGCATGAAAAAGCTCTGTGACACGGCAGGGTCCACTCATTCAGACTGCTCTAACTCTCTCATTTTTTCAGAATACAAGCCTGAAACAATTTCTAAAGACTGTTTAACATCTAGTGGAAGGCATAGGAACTGAAATTTGAGTCCTAAGTCAATGGATACTGTAATGGCATTGAATAGAAAACTACAAAAATAAAACAATCCTACTTCCTGAAAGGATTTTTCTCAGGTTTTCGCCTGCCAAATCAGTTCTGTTATACTCAGACACTATTTTAACAGTTTTGGAAACTTTAGAGTGTTTTCGGTTATTAAGACACTAACAGCTTACAGACGGTAGGCAATTAAGGTCACAGTTATGAAAACGTAGGACACAAAAGAGGTCTTTCTACTGATTCTGAAAAACACCAAAAGAAAGATGCCCAGGGTCCCTGCTCATCTGTGTGAATGTGCCTTAGACATGCTGCAAGGAGGCATGAGGACTGCAGATGTGGCCAGGACAATAAATTGCAATGTCTGTACTGAGACACTTAAGATAGCGCTACAGGGAGACCAGACGGACAGCTGATCGTCTTTGCAGTGACAGACCATGTGTAACAACACCTGCACAGGATCGGTACATCCGAATATCACACCTGCGGGACAGGTACATGATGGCAACATCTGCTTGCGTTACACCAGGAACGCACAATCCCTCCATCAGTGCTCAGATTGTCTGCAATAGGCTGAGAGAGGCTGGACTGGGGGCTTGTAGGCCAACAATGTCGCCTATGGCCACAAACCCACCGCCGCTGGACCAGACAGGACTGGCAAAAAGTGCTCTTCGCTGACGAGTCGCGGTTTTGTCTCACCAGTGGTGATGGTCGGATTCTGGTTTATCAAATCCCACAGGTGTTACACCGAGGCCGGTACTCTGAAGCGGGGTCAATTTGGAGGTTGAAGGTCCGTCATGGTCTGGGGCGGTGTGTCACAGCATCATCGTACTGAGCTTGTTGTCATTGCAGGCAATCTCAACGCTGTGCATTACAGGGAAGACATCCTCCTCCCTCATGTGGTACCCTTCCTGTAGGCTCATCCTGACATGACCCTCCAGCATAAGAATGCCACCTGCTCATTCTGTGTGATTTCTTGCAAGACAGGAATGTCAGTGTTCTGCCATGGCCAGCGAAGAACCCGGATCCTAATCCCATTGAGCACGTCTGGGACCTGTTGGATCAGAGGGTGAGGGCAGAAATGTCTGGGAACTTGCAGGTGCCTTGGTGGAAGAGTGGGGAAACATCTCACAGCAAGAATTGGCAAATCTGGTGCAGTCCATGAGGAGGAGATGCACTGCCGTACTTAATGCAGCTGGTGGCCACAACAGACATTTACTTTTGACCCCCCCTTTGTTCAGGGACACATTATTCCATTTATGTTAGTCACATGTCTGTGGAACTTGTTCAGTTTATGTCTCAGTTGTTGAATCTTATGTTCATACAAATATTTACAGATGTTAAGTTTGCTGAAAATTAACGCAGTTGACCGTGAGAGGACATATTTTTTTGCTAATTTTATTTAAACACAGTACATTTCCTCGATAGGAAAAGTGTTACTCTACCCAATGATATCATATAACACATTGTATATCAAATTCTCTTGTAATATGGTGTGTGTGTGTGTGTGTGTGTGTGTGTGTGTGTGTGTGTGTGTGTGTGTGTGTGTGTGTGTGTGTGTGTGTGTGTGTGCTCCCCATACACCCCAGCAGAGTTCAGAAAAAGAGCCCAGCCCACAGACTGTCTTAGTATTATGTAACATAGTCTAATATGTGATGTAAGGATCATGAATAATCATCCACCTGGTTTTTGATTTTCACTTTTTTCCAAAAGAAAGCAGAGGTTTTTATTAGAGCAGACAAGTTTTCAGAGCCACTTGGTTCCAATCGCTGGTAGAGAAGAATACGTGACTGCATACGTGATTACAGAAGAATACGTGACTCTCTCCCCCACTCCCTCTCTCCTCCCTCTCTTCTTTCTCCTCCTGTCTGTGCCAGTTGTCTGTGTGAGGTTTGTGTCAGGACATGCCATGCCAGGCTCAGTTGGGCCCAGGTGAGGGGTGTGGTCCAGTCCAGGTGTGTGTGTGTGGGAGAAAGTCAGGTGTTGGCAGCCAGGTGAGGACGCTAGGACTACAGCCAGGTGTGATGGAGAGATTACCTGGGCAGGACACTCAGGACAAACAAAAAATCAGACTAGTCCTTGCCTTGTTGAAAATAGCTCTGTGTGTGGGCTTGTGAATGTATCAGTAAGAACAGCAGTACCAGCCAAAGAACTGCCCCACCTTCAACAGAGTTCACATTCTGTTTGTGTATTGACATTCACTTGTTTTTTTTCTTCTCTCCACTCCCTCAGAGTTCAGTCGCAGGTTGATGAGGTCATCGATGTGATGCAGGAGAACATCTCCAAGGTGATCGACAGGGGAGAGCGACTGGAGGACCTGCAGGACAAGTCAGGTGAGACTCAAGTAATTTTCAGATCTATATATTAATATCTGCAGAACTAAGTGGCCTGGTAGTTAGTGTCCGACCCTGAGATTGGAATGTTGGGCTGTTCCTAGAACGTCATTGTAAACAAGAATTTGTTCTTAACTGACTTGCCTAGTTAAATAAAGGTTAAATCAAATTTTAAAAAGTAGAAATTGGACCCAATGCATCTCCGCTTGGCATTCAGGAGATTGGTGTTAAAGCCCTGCAATAGACTTGCGTCCTGGCGGGGTACTTGTACATCAAATATCCTCACGCTACAGAAACAGGACAGGCTACTTACTTACTCTGACACACCGCCATCTCTAGAGACTATTATAAAAACACCCTAGACTCCTATCTTACGTAAACAGATAGGAAGGGAAATTCCTCAGTGTGCCCAGCCGGAAGTTTGTACAAGGAAGAAACCATTCCTGAAATTCCATGACCTGGAATTCTGACTGGTCCATTAGTCACCCTCTACAGGCGCTCATATCCCGCTGGGAATTCTACTCAGTCACTCCGGAATGGGAATAAGACAAGGCAAACTCTCACTCCTGACTGCTCTTCTCTGGTTATCATGGATCGGAGCCAAATGTGGCGATGGCATGCAGAACACACACCAGATGCAGGGTTTAGATGGGCAGGTGTGGCAACTATGAAGGAAGTAAATGGAGTCTAGTCTGTACTGTAGTAATAGTGATTTTATTATTAGAGCTGTTTTTCAGCTTGGGCATTAAAGAGGCAGATCGCTAATTTCCAGGACTTTGGGAAATGCCTTCAAAACGGCGACTAGGAGCAACAGTGTGCGCTATTAGCGTCAAGTAGGCTTGGGTTTTGTTAGTGTTAAAGACTCTGGATCAGAAGGTTGTGCGTTCGATCCCAGTGATGGACGCTAGTCTTTTTGGGGGGGGTTTAATCCTATCCCAAACCTTAATCCTTAACCTTCTAAATTTGACGTTTGGAGAACTGAGCAGGAGGAGTCAACCTGGGGTGTCAAAAATACAACAACAAAATAGACATTTTGAGCAACTTTGAAATTTTGACGTTTGGAGGAACAGAACAATACTGAGCAGGAAAACTTCAATCTGTTTTGCCTAATTTCTACCGGCATGTGACATGCAACAAGAGGAGAAAATAAACTCTCGACCACCTCTACTCCAAACGCAGAGATGTGTACAAAGCTCTCCCTCGCCCTCCATTTGGCAAATCTGACCATAATTCTGTTTTTCTGATTCCGGCTTACAAGCAAAAACTAAAGCGGTAGTGGTCAGATGACACCGATGCTAAACTACAGGATTGTTTTGCTAGCACAGACTGGAATATGTTCCGGGTTAGACTGGAATATGTTTCGGGTTCATCTGATGGCATTGAGGAGTATACCACATCATTCACCAGCTTCATCAATAAGTGCACTGATGACGCGTCCCCACAGTGACCGTACGTACATACCCCAACCAGAAGCCATGGATTACAGGCAACAATCCACACTGAGCTAAACGGTAGAGCTGACAATTTCAAGGGGCGGGACACTACCCCGGACGCTTATAAGAAATCGTGCTATGCCCTTCGACGAACCATCAAACAGGCAACGCTTCAATACAGGACTAAGATTGAATCCTACTACACCGCTTCTGACGCTCATCGGATGTGGTAGGGCTTGCAAACTATCACGGACTACAAAGGGAGGCCTATCCGTGAGCTGCCTAGTGACAGGAGCCTACCAGACAATCAAAATTACCTCTATGCGCGCTTCGAGGCAAGCAACATTTAAGCATACATGAGAGTACCAGTTGTTTCCGGACAACTGTGTGATCCAGCTCTCCGTAGCCGATGTAAGTAAGACCTTAACCCTTGTGTAGTCTTAACATTCTGTATACTCCACTTGTCCTAAGGGTAAAAAAATGACCCGCCTTCACCAAACCCCTAAAATAAAGCTGCTTAATTGAATTTTAATCCCCAAATCTATTTTACATGAAGAACCAACCTGTCATTCATCACGAACTTTGAATATCTGCGTTTTCCCTCTTCACAATGCAGAAAGACTGCATTTAATCAGTGGACACCACTCGCTTTTATTACAACACACCTGTCATAATTGTTTTATTTACTAAAGTAGAGGTTTATTGTTATTATTGCTAAAGGCACTGCATTGGTGTAAAACATTTTTAGCAAGAGATAGCACTTGTATAGCCTAAAAGTAGCAGAAATGTGCAGAACATAGTTTTGAATGCATTTTATTGAAAGGAAACAATATGTCTTGTACTTTTTTGGCAACATAGTGATATATTCTTATATACTGTACAATGAGGAATTCAGCTACAAAATACTAGTCTTCTCCCATTTTTTTAACCATTGCCCCCACCCACAACTTGTATAAACAACAACAATAAATAAGAATAAAATAAGATAATAGATACAAAACAAAAGCGTGAAGAACATAAATCAATCAACTCTAATTAGCACATGTAGGACCGTATGCAAGTGTGTGTGCATGGACTTTGCGATGTATTTCTTACATGTGCAGCACATAGTATTTGTTTTACAGTCCTTTGGGGGGCAGAATTGGCATCTCCTCCTCTTGCCTGCCTCAGCTGCAGCCTCAGGTGGATTAAGACAAGATTCAGCCCCGTGAACAGCTTTCACAAGCGCTGCAGAGGCTGCTCTGCTGGGGAGGCGCTCTCTTCTTTGAATGTGTGGGGTTACAAGTGCCTTTCCCAGCTGCTCTAGGAACACCCTCCTCTTGTTCTGCTTATCAGGCATCCAGGTAGGGTTGATCTTGTTCCATGTCACGAAGGCATTGTTTGAGGACACATCAATGGCATTATGGAAGATGACCAGGGTCAGCGGGCTTTCAACCTCCTGCAGCTGTAAGTTCCAATCACCTTGTCCAGGTTGTCTTGTTATTTCTAACTGTGCCAACCATGGTGATCTTCCTCTTCAGGAGCTGCAGGCTGAGTTCATAAGAGGTAAAGAAATTGTCACATGTGACATTGTCCATCTGTCACATCAAGCACAACCCGCATCCCCTGGTTCTTCTCTGGGCCTCCACTGGTCGGCTTCCATGTGTAGACTTCCATCTTCCAAGCGTAGCTGGATTGTGCATCCCAGGCCACCCATATCTTGATGCCATACTTTGCTGGCTTGCAGGGCATATACTTCTGGAAAGGACAGCGACCTTTTGACAAAACAGATTACTATCAGTAATTAGTATCAGTGTCACAGAAAACAGTCCCATAAATCAGTGATCTTACAGCAATACATAATAAAATGAACTGTGAAAATCACTTACATTACAGATATGAAAATAAAAATGTACCCCTGAATGGAGCTAGTTGCTCATCTACTGTTACTTCAGGCCCAGGGTTGTAGAGGTACGGCAGACCTCTCATGGCAACCAGTTTGTCTCTCAAATGTCTTGCAGGTCTTGACACAAGGCTATCAAATCGTAGCATTCTTCAGAAACTGAAAGACTCTCAGTGGCATCGTGGCATGGAAAATCACCCTTCCCCTCTCTGCATCTGAGACTACATATAGCCTCATCTCGGGACCTATACACACCCGCTAAGATTAGCAGCCCTATGTAGGCATGCAGGTCAATCTCATCCATCCTTTTCCAGTTGTTTCCATATTTACGGAAACCCTCCAAATCTGTCATCTCCAGGATGATTTTTTTTATGGCTGGTGTGATGAACATGTAGAATGTTGAGGCGATGTCCTGGGCATGGGCAACTGCATGTCTTGTGGGCCCTGGGGTCATCCTTATAACATGTTGTGCTGCTATCCTGGCCTGGTTGTCATATGGTACAAGGACCATGTTATTTGCTGTTCTTTGACAAAAATGTCTCTCTTTCAGCTTGGGGGGATTTCTTCATCTGAAGATGATGCATCCTGCTCTGGGTTGTATTCTTCCCCGTCTTCTTCTTCAGATACCTCCTCCTCTTCTAAATCATTGTGCTCTTGTTCCTCCTGGACATCTGAAAAAGTCAGACCTGTTGGGCACTGAAACATGCACTCATGGCTTCAGCAAAGAGAGAACTATCGTGCAGCACATTTATAGCCTCTGACTACATTGCCCATTAGTAAACAATGCTTTCAAGAACTGTTTATTTTGTCTGAAATGTTGTTTATTTTGTCTGTTCAATCAGTAGTACATATAATCTGTGTGTGTTTGTTTGTTTTAATGATTTTATAACTGCTGGGTCAAAAATGACTCTTAAGACAATCTTTGTACCCTGGTGGTGTACAGCTTTCATGGATGTTTCACTTTTTCTCACGGTGGAGTCACTAGGAAAAGTCATGAAATTTCAAGTTGAAAAAATATAATTTAGGGTGTTTTCTCCGCTGTTAAACATATCATTTTTGACCCTTAAGACAACACAAAGGTTAAACAGGTCACAAGGCCGCAGGGCCAGACAGATTACCAGGAAGTGTATTCAGATCATGCGTTGACAAACTGTGTCTTCAAGTGTCTTCACTGACATTTTCAGAGTCTGTAGTGCCTACATGTTTCAAGCAGAGAAACTTGTGCCCAAGAATGCCAAGGTAACCTGCCTAAATGACTACCCGTAGAACTCACGTCTGTAGCCATGATGCTTTGAAAGGCTGGTCATGGCTCACATCAACACCATCATCCCAGAAACCCTATACCCACTCCATTTCAACAGATCTACCCTTACCATCCCAACAGATCCACAGATGATGCAATCTCTATTGCACTCCACACTGCCCCACCTGGACAAAAGGAACACCTATGTGAGGATGCTGTTCATTGACTACTGCTCAGCGTTCAACCCCATAGTGACCTCAAAAGCTTGTCACTAAGCTAAGGATCCTGGGACTAAACACCTCCCTCTGCAACTGGATCCTGGAATTCCTGACCCCAGGTGGTAAGGGTAGGCAACAACACATCTGCCACGCTTATCCTCAACACGGGGGCCCCTCAAGGGTGCGTGCTTTGTCCCCTCCTACACTCCCTGTTCACCTACAACTGTGTGGCCAAGCACGACTCAAACACAATCATTAAGTTTGCCGACGGCACAACAGTGATCACTGACAACAATGAGATGGCCTATAGGGAGGAGGTCCAAGACCTAACCTGTACCCCCCGCACATTGACTCGGAACTGGTACCCCTTGTATATAGCCACGTTATTGTTCATTTTTCTTACTTTAGTTTATTTACTAAATATTTTCTTAACTCTTATTTTTCTTATAACTGCATTGTTGGTTAAGGGCTTGTAAGTAAGCTTTTCAACGGTTGTATTCGGCGCATGTGACATACAATTTCATTTGATTATTATAACAGTCTTCCCACTAGATGTTGGAACATTGCTCCAGGGACTTTCTTCCATTCAGCCACGGGCATTACTGAGGTCGGGCATTACTGTTGGTTGATTAGGCTTGACTCGCAGTTGGCTTTTGAATTCATCCCAAAGGTGTTTGTTGGTGTTGAGGTCAGGGCTCTGTGCAGGCCAGTCAGGTTCATCCACACTGATCTCGAAAAAAAAATAACATTTCTGTATGGACCTTGCTTTGTGCATGGGCGAATTGTCATGCTGAAATAGGAAAGGGCCTTCCCCAAACTGTTGCCACCAAGTTGGAAGCACAGAATTGTCTAGAATTTCACTGTCTGCTGCATTAAGATTTCCCTTCACTTTAACTAAGGGGCCTAACCAAACCATGAAAAACAGCCCCAGACCATTATTCCTCCTCCACCAAACTTTACAGTTTGCACTATTGGGGCTGGTCGGTTGCTCCTGGCTATCGTCAAACCTAGATTTGTCCATCACATGACATCAAGTTTTTGTCACGTGCACAAGTACAGTGAAATGCCTTTCTTGCATTAGAGGAGAGTGGTTCACCACGAGAACAGGAGATCTCTGCACGCTCAGCTTAACACCTTTCATTTCCCTGCCAACACACAATGTCAAACAACTGTCTGACTCCAAATAGAAAGAGAGAGATATTAAATAAAACTTATATATAAGGACATGGAGAGGCAGAAGGAACAAGTTTGTGTTTAGTGTTTTGCTTTGGCAACATTAGGTTGCCCCTGTCATACCAAAGTTTGTTTTGAATCTGAGTGAGTGAGGTTTGAGTTTATTTGATTTGATTTATTTGACCATTTTAAAACACAATACAACCACACGTGGATACAGTACAATGCCATTAAATCTTTGAGGATGACACACAAGTTTAAAAACATATTTCCATTGTGGTGTTCCAGAAAATCCATGAAAACAAAATATACTGCAGATTATAAAATGAAAATAAAAAATAAACCTCATACATCTCATCAGTAGGGAAAAATACGTAAAAGGAATACAATATTTTAGCATGTAACATTCATTGAAATGAAAACAGTTCTTTTTAAGCCTGTACAGTGTTAAAGCATTTAGCCCATTTTTTAAGGTTTATCTTAAATTTCTTTAGTGTAGGGATGAATTTTATATGGTTTGGTACACCATTCCATTCCTCAGCACCAATGTTAAGGAAATAACTTTTTCCAGCCATGCTCCTATAGCACAGCGGTCTGATATTGGCAACACTGGCTCCTGAGTTTATCTGTCATGTGTTGGTCTAGTTCACATAACAAGTATGTAACAGAGTATTTTTCCTTCACCGCTACACTATTACACTTGACAGAGAAGTTGGAAGAGTTTCTCACTTTGTGTTTGGAACCAAACAGGATAAATTATGTCTTGCCTAAATGCAGAGTGTTTGTTGTCGGATAACCACTTACTGACTTTAGTTAGTTCGCTGCTTAAAGTCTTTTCAACGGTCTTCTTATTCTTATGTGAAACCAGGAGGGCAGAATCATGCACATACAGGAACAGAGAGCACAAACAGGCAGAATCCAGGTCTTTGATGTAGAGCAAAAAATAAAGAAAGAAATACTCCCCTGGGGGACACCATATTTTATGTCCTTAGCATCAGACCGTGTCCCGCCCATATCCACCCTTTGGTGGAGGTATGACTTTACCCATAATAAGGAGATGGTGCAAAAACATTCAGTTTGTACTACAAAATACCATGCTTCATAGTACCAAATGCTTTTTGTAGTTCAAGCATGACCATACCACAGAAGTTGCCCGTGTCAATTTCTTGCTTGATAAAGTATCGTAAACAAGTGTCGGTAGAATAGGATTGTCTTCAACCGGACTGAAGGTCATTATGAAATGTCTTGGTCATCCATGTACATTTACATTTCATTTACATTTAAGTCATTTAGCAGACGCTCTTATCCAGAGCGACTTACAAAATGTACTTTATGATCTGTTCATAGAGTGCTTTTTCTAAAACTTTAGACAACACAGTCAATATTGACACTGGTTGGTAGTTCCCTTGTTCAACTTTGCTTCCTTTTTTGTACAAAGGAACAACTTTTGCATGTTTCAACTTTCGTGGTACCTTTCCATGTTGACTGGAAACGATGATGTTTTTTATGTAAGGTCTGATACGATCAGCGGCATCGCTCAGGAATCTAGCTGGGATGTTATCCAGTCCTGTGGATTTTTGTTTGTTTGTCTAGCTCTTTAAGCATCTTTGATACATCTGAAGTTGAAACCTGGGAAAATGCTAACTGTCCTTCGGAGATGCCCTTGGCTGAATAATAGATTTCAATATGATGGTTTCCAAAGTTGCCAGAGCTATCTGAGAGTTGGTCAACAAGGTTGAAATGATCAGCCACTTGTGCTCTGTCAAAGGTTACAGTGACATTTGCTGTTTAGTCCCATACTGTTTGACTTTGTTTTTCGCTTGTTGCTAGTGCCTAGGTCCAGTTCAAGTCTTCCAGAGCTCCCTTGGGTCGTTTTTTATGGATCTTGCTCTTCTAGAAGGACTGTTTTGCTTCGTCAACCAGCCTTTGTCATAGTTTTCGTTAATTTTCCTAGTGCAGTGTATTAAGAAATAGTCGCTCATTCCATATGCAATTACACCAATTTGGGATATCTTGTGATTATCTGATACCATAATGAGATCAATGGCAGTATGACTGGTGTCACAGATTCTTGTGGGCTCATTTATCAACTGAGCCAAACAAAGTTTTGCAAAAGTTAGACAAGGTCTTATACAGGGGTCAGCTCGTTTTCAGTACATCAGTATTTGCATCACCCAGTAGAATCACTTCAGAGTTTAGAAAGTCACGGTAGGCAGTACACACATTTTCAAGGATCTCATAAAAGTCACTCTGGTCTGGAGGTCTATACAGAGCCCCTACAAAGATTGGTTTGCACTTAGGTAATAATATTGGTAGTTATAAAGGCTGGTTTGTCAAAATGTCTGTATACAGTTGTCGCAGTGACCTCATGAACATTCTATTGTCATCTGACATCACCCTGTGTTCCAAATAGCATCATTTCTCTATCGGATTACCAATAAAACCATCTGTTTAAAAATGAATTTAGTAAATGTCAACCTTGCGAGTCAGGCAACTGAAAGCAACTTTCTAAACAATGTTTTGGTTAGTTGCTTGCTTGTTCAAATAATGACCAGAGTATAGCTGACAACATTTAAACCTTAGCTACTTTTTATTAATTGTTACAGGAAAATAAACCCACCACAACAACATTATTTACAAGATAATGATGGCGAGCTTACTGAAAATAGCTTACGACTGTTAGTGTGACGATATAAAAGTAGGTCATTCTGAGAATCTGAGAACTCCTGCACCTTCTTGTCACAGATGGATTTGGTCTTGTTGCTGTAGCAGCGCAGTAACCACGACAATGGATATTGCAACAGTTGCAGAGACATTTACTTTTTTGTCTGTGCAACAAAGAAACCAACAGTCTACAGACTTTCCACCGGAATATAAATTAAATGTCCTTTTGACCAGCAACACTTCCCGCATTCTATTTGTCTACAGACATGTCGTTAAACCAAGTATAAACCACCGTGAAGTCATAGGAGCTGTCTGTGTTGTATTCTCCTTTTCTATCACATGTTGTTTACACGTTTCCTTCTGTGTCTCCCTGTCCCCCTCTTCCCGGTCTGTCTCCCACATCCCCTCTCTCTTCTCATCTTCTCTCTCTTCACATGTGTGTGTCCTGTGGTCATATGACCTTCCAGAGAGCCTATCAGACAACGCGTCAGCCTTCAGCAGCCGAGCCAAGCAGCTGCATCGGAGGATGTGGTGGAGAGACATGAAGGTGAGTCACCGTGTGTGTGTGTGTGTGCGTGCGTGCATCAGTGTCTGTATCCATGTATTGCTTGTGTAATGCTTGTATCTGTCTTCTTCAGATGAAGGCCATCATAGCTCTGGTGGTGGTCGTTCTGCTACTTATCATCATCAGTGAGTATCAGCCTGAACAACACGTTATTGTATTGGTCAAGAATATAACCACACGGATTCAACTCATAGTACTAAACACACATCTTTCTCTCTCTCTCTCAGTTCCGGTGATCTTGCGGTATCGCTAGTGTTTCGCCAGGATGAGGAAGAATCTCTCAATCCTTCTCCTCTTCCTCCCATTCTCCTGCACAAAGTCCTCTACACCGGCTAGGGGGCACCATCTGCCCATAACCACAGATCTAAGATCAGCTCACCCTCTCCCAATGCTAACCTTTACCGTTAGGATGGAAAACACAAAACTGACCTAAGATCAGTGTCTACTAGGGACCACTTCATCCTACTCTGTGAGCCAGGGGTGACAAGGGTGACACAGGAAGCATTACGTTGGTGTTACGTAAGGGTTGGGTTTGCGTCCCAAATGATATCCTATTTAGGGAATAGGGTGTCATTTGAGATGCTGCCTGTGTCTCAGACACCTAATCAAACTAAAGGAGAACTCCATTCAGTACATAATACATATCAGCTAGTCGTTAAGGTTAAGTTTCATATCATGTAGTCAGACTGATTCTAATGATAGTGAGACTTTCAGTCAATCTGTCTGCTCCAGTCAGTCCATCAGCAGTTTAGAAACCGGTTATACAGGACTTGTAGCACACCAAAATATTTGGAGATTAAGAATGGAACCCCTACCACCTCCCATCTCACATGTTTAGAATGCTTTCAAGCCAAAACTGATGAGGCAAGGGCTAAATCTTAATTCTCTACAGTGGCTTCCTCTACTTGTCTCCTTTCCTTCTTTCCTTTTCTTCACCCAGTTTGATCTGACACTAGCAGGACTGGTTCAAGCCAGTGAGAGGAAGCCACTGTGGAGTATTGGGACAACGTGTGTCCTACTGACATGTGTTACTGCTTGGCCACTGCTGATCTCATTTCCTGTTAGTAACACTATGCTAGCTGTCTCTCTCCAGATGGTTGAATTTTACAGTTTCTGTGATATTGAGTTCTGTTGGAAGGTTAACGTGAAGCTTATGAATGTCTGCTGCTATTCCCATTACCCCTGAGGAGCTAAGGGACAGACACTGTTCATTCCACTGCAAATGCTGGAGGCGTCTGGTACCACTTGTTTATTCTGTGTGCGCGCGTGTGATTTTCCTAGTCTGCCCTGTATTGAGATTGCGTGCTCTCGGTATCCAAACATGCACGGCTTGTGATGCGTGTCACCAGTACTGCCACACCACAGCAGCATAACATTTGATTAACACTTGATTTAAATCAGAAATGTTCAGTCTGATTGGCTGGTTGTTCTGTCTGGTTTGCTTATTTCCTTATAAAATCATAGACTTCGGAAGGTGCTACAGAAGCAGCCCTGATAAATTGAAATGAATGTGCCAGAGTTATAGAATTCCAGCCGTCTGTTCAGAAAGAAATGAAATAATTCCGAATAGTCTACTACACCAGGAGTAGGCCTATAATATAGCCACAGAGGAGCAATAAATAAAAAATGTAATGGCCTAGCTGTGGATTGTAGCCCAATAACAAGGTATAGGCTACAGCCAGGAATGTGCTGCAAATTTGCCAGTAAACAGCATGCAGACAAAACAGGCCTTTCGCAATATTTAAAATACAGTCGCAGGAAAACACAGGTTGGATAGCAAATGGCTCCTGCTGAAAAGAGAAGACGAATCTGTCTGCTGTAGGATACCAAAATATTTTAGCAACTTCCAAAAAGGCGATCAAGTAACCATTGTTTACAGGTTAGAGATAGGCTTTTGGCATGAGCGCATCAGCCATTGCGACTAGTGAGCTGTGCATTATTTCTCATTGGGTAAGTCAGTGAAACTGGAAAGCTTTTTTAAGACTCATTTCCTCATTGTACAATATGTGTGTCTCCACACACCTAGGTCTAGGCTATTGATGGATTCAATACGTTTTTAATGATTTCAGTGTGAAAGTAGACACTCATTTCGATCATTTTTGCATTACTTAAAAAGATTCTGCCAAAGTCTGCAGTCATGTAAAATGATGTAGAATTGCATGAAATGCGTTTACACAAGGCGCAATTTCTCCCACCTTTACTGCTCTATTCCACTACGCAAATGCGATGATATGCATGCAATGCTTTATTACACTGAACAAAAATATAAATTCAACGTGCAGAAATTTCAGTTCATAGTTCACGTAAGGAAATCAGTCAATTTAAATAAATTCATTAGGCCCTAATCTATGGATTTCACATGACCGGGAATATAGATATGCATCTGTTGGTCACAGATACCTTTTTAAATGTTTGTATCCATTTTGTTTTATTTCCCGCCCCCTTTTTCTCCCCAATTGTCATGATTACAAACGTATCTCATCGCTGCAACTCCCCAAAGGGTTCGGGAGAGGTGAAGGTCGAGTCATATATCCCCTGAAACGTGACTCGCCAAACCGTGCTTCTTAACACCCGCCCGCTTAGCCCGGAAGCCAGCTGCACTAATGTGTCCGAGGAAACACCGTTCAACTGACGACCACGTCAGCCTGCAGGCTCCCGGCCCACCACAAGGAATCGCTAGAGCACGTAAAGTAAAGTCACCCCACCCAAACACTACCCTAACCCGGACAATGCTGGGCCAATTGTGCGCCGCCCTATTGGACTCCCGGTCACGGCCAGTAATGACACATCGAACCCCACGCTGTAGTGACACTGCAACACTGCGATGCAGTACCTTAGACCACTGCGCCACTCGGGAGGACCCCACAGATACCTTTTTTTTAAAGGTAGGGACGTGGATCAGAGAACCAGTCAGTATCTGGTGAGACCACTATTTGCCTCATGCAGCGCAACACATTTCCTTCACATAGAGTTGATCAGGCTGTTGATTGTGGCCTGTGGAATTTCGTCCCACTTCAATGGCTGCGCGAATTTGCTTGAATTTGGCTGGAACTGGAAGTCGCTGTTGTACATGTTGATCCAGAGCATCCCAAACTTGCTCAATGGGTGACATGTCTGGTGAGTTTGCAGGCCATGGAAGAACTGGGACATTTTCAGCTTCCAAGAATTGTGTACAGATCCTTGCGACATGGGGCTATGCATTATCATACTGAAACATGAGGTGATGGAGGCAGATGAATGGCACGACAATGGACCTCAGGATTTCGTCAGGGTATCTTTGCATTCAATTTGCCATTGATAAAATGTAGTTGTGTTCGTTGTGCGTAGCTTTTGCCTGCCCTTATCATAACCCCACCACCACCAGGTGGCACTCTGTTCACAACGTTGACATCGGCAAACCGCTCGCTCACATGACGCCATACATGCTGTTTGCCATCTGCCCGGTACAGATGAAAACTGTATTAATCTGTGAAGAGCACACTTCTCCAGCTTGCCAGTGGCCATCGAAGGTGAGCATTTACCCGCTGAAGTCAGTTACAACGCTGAACTGCAGTCAGGCCAATACCCTGGTGAGGACGACGAGCACGCAGATGAGCTTTCTGAGATGGTTTCTGCCAGTTTGTGCAGAGATTCTTTGGTTGTGCAAACCCACAGTTTCATCAACTGTCCGGGTGGCTGGTCTCAGACAAGCCCGCAGGTGAAGAAGCCGCATGTGGAGGTTCTGGGCTGGCATGGTTACAAGTGATTTGCGGTTGTGAGGCCGGTTGGACATACTACTAAATTCTCGAAAATGACTTTGGATGCTGCTTATGGTAGAGAAATTGATATTCAATTCTCTGGCAACATCTCTGGTAGACATTCCTGCAGTCAGCAAGCCAATTGTACTCTCTCTCTCTCAACTTGAGACTGGCATTGTGTTGTGTGACAAAACTGGCCTTTTGTTGTCCCCAGCACAAGGTGTACCTGTGTAATGATCATGCTGTTTAATCAGCTTCTTGATATGCCACACCTTTTACATGGATTGATTATCTTGGCAAAGGAGAAATACTCACGAACAGGGACGTAAACACATTTGTGCACAATTTAGTAAATTAACTATTTATTGAACTGCATTGTTGGTTAAGGGCTTGTAAGTAAGCATTTCATGGTAATAGAATACCTGTTGTATTCGGCACGTGACAAATAACATTTGATTTGAATTTGAGAGAAATAAGCTTTTTATTGCATATGGAACTTTTACACATTACGTTTTATATTTTTATTCAGCATTAAAATATTTTTTTGCCATGCGTTCTGGTACCTCAGAGCTCCCCAGGTCACTCCCCTTTCGCGCTCACTTTTTGTTCCTGCACCTCCCGATTTTACAAATTAAGCACGGAACATAGTCTGGACTCCAGCTGAACACCATATAGGCCTACTAAAAATACTCACACAAGCCACTAGCCAGTCAGTCATGCAGTATTACATGAGTTAGAAGATTATGAATATAGGCTGTATTGTGAATTTATTATTTATTAACATTGAAGATCATTTTTGTACCGATTTGTGATTTATCTAGCTAGCTAACTAGTATATTTACATCAATTATCAGCTGATAGCCTACCTTATTTTCCCAATTCGAGGCACTGTAACTTACTTGCTTGCTTATAATTTGTGATGAGTGAGTTGTTGCAGAAATAAATAGGCCTATGCTAAAAAATTGCTACAGAGGCACATAGTATGTTGTTTTGAGTACCTGCCCCCTGAAAGGTCTATGCAAGACCCTGGGTGTAACACTGCCTAATGTGGTGACAGCACAGTGTCCAGCATATCTGTATACAATAACCCCTACATCATCATTCCTTTTTTTTAAATGTAATTTATTTGAGGTGTAAATATTGATCTGTAATGATGTACTATACTCTGTCATTACATTGAAAAACTGTGAAATACTGTAATGTTAATCTGACGTAATAAAATGATTTGAAAGAGTATCTGCATTGATCTGGATTTGACTGTAAGGGACTAGTTTGGTCTTGTTGATGTGACTCGTTTTAGTGGGGATGGGAAGAGAGAAGAAGGATGGATAAATTGATGGGAGGATGGGTGGGGGGGGTGATCGTTGGGGCCTGTGTGTGCCATCTCACCCCTCTGGGCTGGCATGTCAGAGACTGTGTGTGTGTGTGTGTATATAGACGGTACGTGCCACCATATGGGTGCCTGGTTTCCCGTTCAGCGAGCCAATAAGGCCTGCTGGTATTCCTCTCACATCTCATTATCTGCCCTTTTTATTGGTGGCTTTCAAAGCCCTTTGATTTAATGGGCAGAACTAAGTCCTTGGGGTTAGAACCCAGACTGAGTTATAATACTGTCCCTGCTGCTCCTCTCATTTCACTGCTACTATTACTATTTACTACAGTGCCTGGCACACACTTATAAAGGTAGAGACAATGACAGAGTGGAAAGTTGTACAGTCATTGTATAGTTCAGGGGTTTTCAAACCTTTCATGCACAGGGACATCCGCCCAGGCAATCCGCCGACCCAGGGACCCCCATATTGTTTTAGCCCAAAACCAAATTCAAACACGGCTCGTCTTATCGGATGAATGGCAATGGCAAGTAGAAGTAATCAACATTTTAAAATGACTACATTTGGTAGACAGTTTCATAATGTTTTACATCCCCACACATTTCATTGGAAGAGGAAGTGTGAAATCTAACAGTCTACAGTGTATTAGCTGGAAATGTGAAGGTGTGCTGTTTAAGCTAATTTGCTGCAATTCTATACATTTTGCCATGACTAATGTGGTGTTCCTCTGCTTAAACAGTGTAATAAAATCAAATGGCATGTGGCCCTGAATGCAATTTTTTTTTAAACATTTTTGATTCTCCCTGACTGTCTGGCTTTTATTTGATTGTTAGTTCTCAAAGATGTTATTACTTAAAAAATATATCTAGTTCAATATCTTTTCTGCATGTTTTCTTTTCTCTACAAACACAATTTCAAACTAAACACCTATCAAATATGTCTGGCTTTTGTTTCACTTTTATAATATACCAAATCTTAATGGCTGTAAGTAGATAGTTCAGTCCTCCAGTTTGTTATTGTCAGCATTTCTATTTAAACTGTGTTTTCTTGCTAAGTCGTTGATTTTCTGTTGTAGTATCTCTAATTCTTTATGGGTTTCTTTTTCTTACGTGAAGAGTGAGCCATGATACAACCTCTCATACAGTGCATTCGGAAAGAATGAGGACCACTTGACTTTTTCCACATTTGGTTACGTTACAGCCTTATTCTAAAATGGATGAAATAAAAAATGTTCCTCAATCTAGACACAATACCCCATAATAACAAAGCAAAAACAGGTTTTTATTATTAAAATAAAAAACAAATACCTTTTATGTACATAAGTATTCAGACCCTTTGCTATCAGTCTCAAAATTAAGCTCCGGTGCATCCTGTTTCCATTGATTATCCTTGACATGTTTCCTCAACTTGGAGTCCACCTTTGGTAAATTCAATTGATTGGGCATGATTCGGGAAGGCACACACCTATCTATATTAGGTCCCACAGTTGACAGAGCATGTCAGAGCAAAAACCAAGCCATGAGGTCGAAGGAATTGTCCTTAGAGCTCCAAGACAGGATTGTGTTGAGGCACAGATCTGGGGAAGGGTAACAAAAAATGGCTGCAGCCTTTTATCTCAAATAAACAGCAAACTTGGTTTCAAAAAGGGTCCCCAAGGCAGCATTGAAGGTCCCCAAGAACACAGTGGCTTCCATCATTGTTAAATGGAAGAAGTTTGGAACCACCAGCAATCGGGGGGAAAAAACTGAGCAATCGGGGCAAATAGTGCTGATCAATCCACAAGCTTCGTAGTAGGCATATATTCACAAGAAAATATAAAAAACAAATCCCTCATGTTCCTCTTTCCACTCCTACCCTTTCCCCTTTGATGCTCCCCGCATGAATCTGTCCTGTATTGTTGCAAAGTTGAGAGACCGACTTTATTGGTGCTTCCATAGTGACTAAAATGTAGTGGCCATTCCCTTTATAATGCAGGTTATTGGTCCGTGACGGTCTCTATCCAATACAAAAGACAAATACATATACAGTACCAGTCAAAAGTTTGGACTTTATTTTTACTATTTTCTACATTGGAGAATAATAGTGAAGACATCAAAACTATAAAATAACATGTAGTAACTAAAGTGTTAAACAAAATCTATTTTATATTTGAGATTCTTAAAAGTAGCTACCCTTTGACTTGTTGACAGCTTAGCACACTCTTGGCATTCTCTCAACTAGATTCACCTGGAATGCTTTTCCAACAGCCTTGAAGGGGTTACCACATAATGTATGTGAGCACTTGTTGGCTGCTTTTCCTTCACTCTACGGTCCAACTCATCCCAAACCATCTCAATTGGGTTGAGATCGGGTGATTGTGGAGGCCAGGTTATCTGATGCATCTACATCACTCTCCTTCTTGGTCAAATAGCCCTTACACAGCCTGGAGGTGTGTTTTAGGTCACTGTCCTGTTGAAAAACAAATGATAGTCCCACTAAGTCCCAGGGTCCTTAGCTTAATGATGAGCTTTGAGGGCACTATGGTGTTGAACGCTGAGCACTAGTCAATGAATAGTGTTCTCATATAGGTGTTCCTTTTGTCCAGGTGGGAAAGGGCAGTGTGGAGTGCAATAGAGATTGCATCATCTGTGGATCTGTTGGGGTGGTATGCCAATTGAAGTGGTCTAGGGTTTCTGGGATAATGGTGTTGATGTGAGCCATGATCAGCATTTCAGAGCACTTCATGACTACAGTTGTGAGTGTTATAGGTCAGTAGTCGGCCTTGTGAATGTTGACTTGTTTAAAGGTCTTACTCACATTGGCTGCGGAGAGCGTGATAATAAAGTATTCTGGAACAGCTGGTGCTCTCATGCATGTTTCAGTGTTATTTGCCTCGAAGTGAGCATAGAAGTAGTTTAGCTCGTCTGGTAGGCTCGTGTCACTGCGCAGCTCTCGGCTGCTTTTCCCTTTTGTAGTCTAATGTTTGCAAGCCCTGCCACATCTGATGAGCGTCAGAGCCGATGTAGTACGAATCGATCTTAGTCCTGTATTGACGCTTTGCCTGTTGGATGGTTCGTCGGAGGGCATAGCGGGATTTCTCATAAGCTTCCGGGTTAGAGTCCTGCTCCTTGAAAGCGGCAGCTCTAGCCTTTAGCTCAGTGCAGACTTTTCCTGTAATCCATGGCTTCTAGTTGGGGTATGTATGTATGGTCACTGTGGGGACGACGTCATCGATGCACTTATTGATGAAGCCAAAGACTGATGTGGTGTACTCCTTATGCCATCGGAGGAATCCCAGAACATATTCCAGCCTGTGCTAGTAAAACAGTCCTGTTGCTTAGCATCTGCTTCATCTGACCACTTTTTTATTGATCTAGACCCTGGTGCTTCCTGCTTTCACTTTTGCTTGTAAGCAGGAATCAGGAGGATAGAATTATGGTCAGATTTGCCAAATGTAGGGCGAGGGAGAGCGTCTCTGTGTGTGGAGTAAAGGTGGTCCAGAGCTTTTTTCTCTCTGGTTGCACATTTAACATGCTGATAGAAATTTGGTTAAATGGATTTAAGTTTCCCTGCATTAAAGTCCCCGGCTACTAGGAGCGCCGCCTCAGAGTGAGCGTTTTCTTGTTTGCTTATGAAGGAATACAGCTCATTTAATGCTGTCTTAGTGCCAGCATCAGTCTGTGGTGGTATGTAAACAGCTAGGAAAAATACAGCTGAAAACTCTCTAGGTAGATAGTGTGGTCCACAGCTTATCATGAGATACTCTACTTCAGGCGAGCAATTGCTCAAGACTTCCTTAGATATTGTGCACCAGCTGTTTATTTACAAGAAAATATAGTCCGCCACCCCTTGTCTTACCAGATGTTGCTGTTCTATCCTGCCGGTACAACGTATAACCAGCCAGCTGTATGTTGATAATGTCATGGTTCAGTCACGACTCCATGAAGCATAAGATATTGCAGTTTTGAATGTCCCATTGGTAGTTTAATCTTGTTTGTAGGTCATCGATTTTATTCTCCAAAGATTGAATGTTTGCTAGCAGAATGGAAGGAAGTGGGGGTTTATTCGATCGCCTTCAAATTCTCAGAAGGCAGCCTGCCCTTTTTGAAACTAGGTTTGCTGTTTATTTGAGCTACAAGGCTGCAGCCATTTTTTTGTTAACATTCCCTAGATCTGTGCCTCGACACAATCCAGTCTCGGAGCTCTAAGGACAATTCCTTCAACCTTATGGCTTGGTTTTGCTCTGACATGCACTGTCAACTGTGGAACCTTATATCGAGAGGTGTGTGCTTTTCCAAATCATATCCAATTAATTGAATTTACCAAAGGTGGACTCCAATCAAGTTGTAGAAACATCTCAAGGATGATCAATGGAAACAGGATGTATTTGAGCTCAATTTTGAGTATTATAGCAAAAGGGTCTGGAAACATATGTAAATTAAGGCATTTCTGTGTCTAAAAACCTGTTTTCGCTTCGTCTTTATGGAGTATTGTGTGTAGATTGCTGAGGAACATTTTTTATTTAATCCATTTTAGAATAAGGCTTTAACGTAACAAAAAGTGAAAGTGTATTCAGTCACTGAGTGTACAAAACAAACTAGACGCTAATGTACTTGTCCTCTTGTTCAGTTGTACACCGGGGCCTCCCACTCCCCTTTCTATTCTGGTTAGAGCCAGTTTGCACTGTTCTGTGAAGGGAGTAGTACACAGTGTTGTACGAGATCTTCAGTTGCTTGGCAATTTCTTGCATGGAATAGCCTTAATTTTTCAGTACAAGAATAGACTGCCAAATTTCAGAAAGAGTCTTTGTTTCTGGCCATTTTGAGCCTGTTTTGAACCCACAAATGCTGATGCTCCAGATTCTCAACTAGTCTAAAGAAGGCCAGTTGTTTTCTTGCTTCTTTAATCAGCACAACAGTTTTCAGCTGTGCTAACATAATTGCAAAAGGATTTTCTAATGATCAATTAGCCTTTTTAAAATAATAAACTTGGATTAGCTAACACAACGTGCCATTGGAACACAGTGATGGTTGCTCATAATGGACCTCTGTATGTCTATGTAGATATTCTATTCAAAATCAGCTGTTTCCAGCTACAATAGTCATTTACAACATTTAACTATGTCTACACTGTATTTCTGATCCATTTTATTTATTTTAATGGACAAACAATGTACATTTCTAAGTGACCCCAAACTTTGAAAACTTGCTGGTTATAAAGGTTACAGTTCTGTGAGACACTCGCAGGCTCTTCTTCATCCTTAATCTTCATCACTCCGGGAGAGAGAGATGTATGTGCTTTTTTGGGCTACTATCACAAACACGCCTTGGCAGGACAGTGTGTGTTGGTCCAATTACGGATGGGTGATGTCAGATTCCAGACATAGGAGCAGTCATACCAGTTAAGAGAGAAACATAGAGATGTATGGTGGCTGGGAGAACTCTCTGCTCTGCCAACCTCCTGTTTTTTACTACAGGACACATGAGCCCATTGAGGGACCAGGGAATCAGACACACACACGACCAGTCACAGAAGGGGTCAGACAGTTGGGGGAGGTGGATGTGGCTACCTGGAGGAAGTAGTAGAGAATAAATAAGCATCACAACAACTCAGTCTACTCTGTACTCGATATTCACCACTCATACTGTTGGCTAAAGCAGTAGCACTACGTACATATTCAGCAGGTGACAACATGGAGGAAACACCAGCCAGGATTTACAGACAAACAAAGTACCTGTTTGTGGTTTAACTACTGTACTCCCTCCATTCCTTCTCCTCTCTCCCTCATCTCTCTCCTCCCCTTATTCCCTTGCCCATTTGTAATGGGTTCTGTAAAGACGTCCCCAGGCTATTAATACTGATCCAAAATCATGGCTTTCCTTAATCAGACACATACACCACCAATCTTCTGACAAATCAGGGGTTGTTTTACTGCCAAGTTCCTCTGTCATCCAATCAGAGGTGTTGTTGAAGCTGTGCCAGCTAACAAAAATCCTGCCGTTGGAAACAGAGCTGGCCTGTACCAATCTCCTCGGCCCTCCATTTGTGTATTAATGCGCACCTCTGCCATTTGCACAAGTGTCCCAAAGCTGAGGGAGTGAAGATTATTGAGGATGTAGAGGCAAATTAGACCCTCAGAAAGCCACTTCGTCTGAGCTAGCCAGGCTGTGCTATCCCGACATACACTGCGATATGTTTGGAATTTACTCAATTTCTTACAAAAGAATGGAGAGGCTCGCCTAACTATATGTCACCTGCATTTGTTTATGTCTGATTTCGAGACTTGACACATGTAACATATGAAATACCTCCCAAATGAAATGTTGTTACTGAGGTTTATAGATTGTAGAACAATAGGGGAGATTTGTTCATTTAAATTTCATGCTCGTTTCATTATCGAAAAGTGGAACATGAATTGGATCATTCAAGTCAAGAGTGTGTCCTACAGTTGATGGGTTTATTGATCCCATCGCCACTCTCTGGAAGTCACTCTTGAAGTTTCGTCATCAACTTGGAGGGCCCTCCGAGCCAGTTGGTGAGCGAGCTCAATGTTTTGACCTCCCACCCTTTGCCATTCTTAACTTCTCTCACCATTCTAACCTTTGACCCCACCTCTCCCCCACTCCCTCCCACTTCCTCTCTCCCCTTCGACTCCCTGGGCTCGGAGTGAACATACTTCCCTTTCATCCCTCTCTGGAAATAAACAAGGGATCATAAAACTATGCAACGCGTGAGAGTTAGGAGGGAGAGAGAGTTCTGTCTGGTGGGCAGTGGCTGTGCCTGTTGAATGAATACACCACCAATTAATTTATTTTCGTGTCAAATCGACAATTGGCAATCCATCCCTTATGGGAAAAATTGATACATAAACAAACATTACAATAATTCACTATGGTAGTGAACAAAAACGTAAAAAAATAGTAAATAAGTTTATCCAAACAATAATTACATCCCTAGAGCAGTAAAATAATATACATAGATACATATACAGACAAAAATAAATAAATAACATTTTGTTGTGTGAAAGACAGAGGGATTGACAGAGAGAGGGAGAGAGTATATGAGTGAGAGAGGGATAAAAGGGGTCTAAAGCAGGTGTGGTTTTATGGCGTGTGACTCATGTTATCTTAAACTAGAGATTTAAACCTCAGTGGCTGAGTGGAAAATATGCTTGTGAACACACACATACACTCATGCACATGCACATACATGCAGACACACAATTAATCATACCTCCATACCTCATACCTCCAGCCCTTCCCAATGATGGTTGGAATCTGGACAGCATAGGTCAGGGGTCCTGTAAGCGATCATTATTTCTCATTACGAACCAATCGTCTTCATGCGCCATAAGGGAACACCCTGCCACCCATGGAGCTCTCCGTCTCTGGGGGGGAGGTAACTCAATCCCCCAAGGCCCACCTACCCCTCGTTTCCCTGGGGAGACTCCCCTGCCAAGCCCCCCTGCCAAGCCCCCCTACCCCCTGAATCAAACACCACATATAGCTACAGATAACCCAGCTCTGTGGTTGCTGGCAGAGAGGGCTACTGGATATAGAAACATCAACAGATTTCAAAAGGATGAGGGCAAAGGAAACTGAGAGCCACCCTCTCCTTGCTTACCCTCTTTTCACATGCACACATACACACGCATACATGCACACATCAGCAAGCACGTGTAAACACAAATACATACAAAAACTCCTAGGGCTCTGGAATGTATTTGTTGTTGAGACAATCCCAGAAAAACACACTCTCCTGCCTTTTCTTCCTCCCCCTCTTTCTCTTTCCTCTCCTCCCTCCCTGCCCCCCTCTCACCTCTCCTCACTTTCCTCTCTCTCTTTCCTCCCAGATTGTATAAATATCCCTGAGCTGTTGAGAGGGACTCAGAGACCTGAGGACCCTGACCTGTGAAACAAACAGACCAGAAGAGAGAGAGAGAGAGGCAGACAGCAAGACAACAGACAGAATAATCAGAGAATAAGAACAAGAATCAGCAGTAACACAGTAGGGAAATAAAGCAAGATAAATAACAATAAGAAATAAGGAGATGGAGAACATTTGGGCCAGAACTAAGTGAAGTGATAAAGGGGCAATCACCACGACAGAGAAAGAAGAGCTGAAACACAGAGTGAAATAGAAGAGACATTGATGAGACAAAGAGAGTGAGAGAGACCAGAAGAACCGTGTCCAGTCTACATCTGTGTGTAGCCCACTTGTGTGGTTGTGTTTGTATCCACCATGTGGCTGCTGCTTAATGTTTGTGTGTTCTGTCTGCTGCAATATGGTGAGGGGCAGGACCGTGCCACTCTCTGGAGAGGGAACGACCGTAGCGGGCACTGTCAGTACACCTTCACCGTGCCCAGCCCCAGCGAGACCAGCTGCCCCCCTACAGCCTCCGGAGGACCAGAGATGGAGGGGCTCAAGACTAGACTCAGCCTGCTGGAGGTATTGGTGGCCAGGCTGACTGGAGGGGAGACAAGGGGTCCTGGGCTTGGGGCTGGGTCCCAGTCTGGTCTGCAGGAGGCTCTGACGCAGGCCATGGGAGACAGGAGCCTATTGCAGGGAGAGAAGGAGCATCTGGAGAGAGATGTGGAGGGGCTGCAGAGGAGGTTGGAGGAGATGAGGAGAGAGACGGAGAGACTGAAGAGCAGACCCTGCTACCCACAATCCCCTCTGGTGCCTCCCAGCGTCCCACTACAGGACAGCGGTCTGCGACTTGCCGGAGGTAAGTAACAACATCTGTCTCTCTCCTCCTTCTTCTCTCCTAATGGGGAGAGAAAGTTCATATGATTCCTGATTGAGACCTACACCACTTATGGACAGACTGTGGCACGTGGAGGTGTTCTCCAGTCTGGCTCGGAGACATACAGTTGAAGTCGGACGTTTACATACACTTAGGTTGGAGTCATTAAAACTCATTTTTCAACCACTCCACAAATTTCTTGTTAACAAACTATAGTTTTGGCAAGTCGGTTAGGACATCCAGTTTGTGTAAGACACAAGTAACTTTTCTAACAATTGTTTGCAGACAGATTATTTCACTTACAACTCACTGTATCACAATTCCAGTGGGTCAGAAGTTTAGATACACTAAGTTGACTGTGCCTTTAAACAGCAGAAAATTATTTCATGGCTTTAGAAGCTTTTGATAGGCTAATTGACTTCATTTTAGTCAATTGGAGGTGTACATGTGTATGTATTTCAAGGCCCACCTTCAAACTCAGTGCCTCTTTGCTGGACATCATAGGAAAATCAAAAGAAATCAGCAAAGACCTCAGAAAATTAATTGTAGACCTCCACACATCTGGTTCATCCTTGGGAGCAATTTCCAAACGCCTGAAGGTACCACTTTCATCTGTACATACAATAGTACGTATAAGTATAAACACCATGGGACCAGGCAGCCGTCATACCGCTCAGGAAGGAGGCGCGTTCTGTCTCCTAGAGATGAAAGTACTTGCGAAAAGTGGTGCGAAAAGTGCAAAACAATCCTAGAACAACAGCAAAGGACTTTGTGAAGATGCTGGAGGAAACAGGTACAAAAGTATCTATATCCACAGTAAAACGAGTCCTATATCGACATAACCTGAAAGGCCACTAAGCAAGGAAGAAGCCACTGCTCCAAAACCGCCATAAAAAAGCCAGACTGCACATGGGATCAAAGATCGTACTTTTTGGAGAAATGTCCTCTGGTCTGATGAAACAAAATAGAACTGTTTGGCCATAATGACCATCGTTATGTTTGGAGGAAAAAGGGGGAGGCTTGCAAGCCGAAGAACACCATCCCAACCTTGAAGCATGGGGTGGCTGCATCATTTGGTGGCTGCATCATGTTGTGGGGGTGCTTAGCTGTAGGAGGGACTGGTGTACTTCACAAAATAGATGGCATCATGAGGATGGAAATTTATGTGGATATATTGAAGCAACATCTCAAATTAAAGCTTGGTCATAAATGGGTCTTCCAAATGGACAATGACACCAAGCATACTTCCAAAGTTATGGCAAAATGGCTTAAGGACAACAAAGTCAAGGTATTGGAGTGGCTATCACAAAGCCCTGGCCTCAATACTATAGAAAATTTGTGGGCAGAACTGAAAAAGCGTGTGTGAGCAAGGAGGCCGACAAACCTGACTCAGTTACACCAGCTTTGTCAGGAGGAATGGGCCAAAAGTCACCCAATTTATTGTGGGAAGCTTGTGGAAGGCTATCTGAAATCGTTGACCCAAGTTAAACAATTTAAAAGCAATGCTACCAAATACTAATTGAGTGTATGTAAACTTCTGACCCACTGGGAATGTGATGAAAGAAATAAAAGCTGTAATAAATCATTCTCTCTAATATTATTCTGATATTTCACATTCTTAAAATAAAGTGGTGATCCTCACCTAAGACATGGAATTTTTACTAGGATTAAATGTCAGGAATTGTGAAAAACTGAGTTTAAATGTATTTGGCTAAGGTGTATGTAAACCTCCGACTTCAACTGTGTGTTTGCTGTACATCAAGTGTCTTTTGGTTTTGTAGGAGAGTCAGGAGATTCTGAGTTAACTGGAAGAACTGAGTAAAAATGTGATGCACACACTCAATGATGAGGCACTTTCCTGTAACATAGAGGAGTCCACAGAGCTGTTTGTGTGGATATGGGTGGGTGTGTTCTTGTGCATGTCTGTGTTTGGGCAACACAAGGAGGTCGAAGTAGTGTCAGGTTTCTCAGCTATCTGTTTAAAGAGTGGAGGGAGGGAGAAGGTTCTAGGGGACAGTCAGGGTTAGTCTTTTATTTACAACCAGAGACTTCTTTATGGGGACGTGATGCCAGCGTGAGAAAAGACAAGCAAGACATGTTAGAGTCCCATTTCCATCTTACCTTAGGGCTTTGATGATGTTTGACTCAGACCATCAAGGGTGTTTGTGTGAGTGGGGGGGGGGGGGGGGGGGGGGTTTATCTTGTCTCGTAAAGCTGACATTGCCCACCAACACCACGTAAATCCTCCTTCCCCAACTCCCCATCCACTACCTCCCCATCCCCTATCCCAGTGCTGCCCCTCCCACACTCTAAACCTAAAAAAGAAGTTCATTATTTCCCTACATGGCTCTGTGGCATCTGGTTTGATCCTCATGTTAGCACTTGCAGGCTAAAACATACAGAGGGTTGTTGCACCTCAAAAGAGCACAAGAACAAGGATTTTGACACCAACCATTTTAGATTAAGAAATTATTTCTGATTTGGACCAAACTTCTTCCTATAAATAATTAAGACATGAGGAATCCCAACAAAATGGTAAAAAGCGGACCCCACACCCCATGCCAATCCCACCCCAACAACCAGTATCCAGTATCAGTTCTCTTTTTCTCTATGTTTCACAAGTATGTATGTATGCATGTATTCCCTTTGAATCTGGTGATGTGCCCCCCCCCCCCGTTCAGCTAAATTAGAAGTCGCTAGCATTATTTATCAATTATTTATAAATTAGTGTGAAAGTACCCGGTTTTGAACACTAGATGTCACTGTGCTTGCTACTGTATACCGCCACACTTTTATCAAATTTGCTGGTCTCTTTAAATAAATCACATTCAGAGAGGAGGAAACGCATGAAAAGGGGAAGAGAGGAGTAAAACGTTAAACCATATGTTTGTGTGTGTGCGTGCGTGTGTATGTGTGTGTGCGCATTGGCTCGTGTGTTTGTGCTCACACGAGTGTGGTGAGGCTTGGTAAAGGGGTCCTTTGCAGGTGGGTTCCTGGGTTTAACAGCTAACCACTTAACAGACACGCCATAAATCCCCTCCTGACCTCAGCTGATAGAGCTCAGTTTTACTAGACTAGTTCAAATATGGTTGGCTCTTTACTGGGTAACATCAAAACAGGCCGTGCTTTAATGTCTCTCTTTATTGTTTAACTCAATGGGATTTCCTGGTTAAACAGTGGTTAGAAAGGGCTGGTCAGTCAGAATCAGGCATCTTCAAGATGAGGTTGTTTCTGATGGTCAACCATGTGAACATTGTGCCTCCACAATGACGTTGGTTTGATGCCACTCATATTGTTTCTGGAAACCTCTGTCCCCGTTGTGCCATAAGGTGTTCTTTTATCTGTTTTTTTAAATCTGTTTTTATTGCTAGTTTGAGTTACCTGGGGTGGCAGAGAATTCCATGTAGTCATGGCTCTATTTAATACCGTGTGTTTCCTTAGCTTTGTTCTGGACCTAGGGACTGTGAAGAGACCTCTGGTTGCATGTCTTGTGTGATACCGATGAGTGTCTGAACTGAGTGCCAACTGCTTGAACAGACAGTTCGGTACCTTCATAACATCAACACCTTGCGCAAAGACATATAGTGATGCAGTCAATCTCTCCTCAACTTTGAGCCTGGAGAGATTGACATGCATGTCATTGACATTCGCCCCCAGTGTACATCTAAGTGCAATACGTGCTGCTCTGTTTTTGACCAACTGCAATTTGCCAATGTCCTTCTTAGCCGCACCTGAACACACAACTGGACAGTAGACCAGGTGCGACAAAACTAGGGCCTGTAAGACCTGTTTGGTTCACTGAGATATCAAGAAAGCACAGCAAAGCCTTATCATGTACAGACCTCTTCCCATTTTAGTAACACATTGAGTCTATATGTTTTGACCATGACAGCATGCTAACTAGCATGACACCCAGCAGTTTAGTCTCTTCAACTTGCTCAATAGCCACATTATTCAATAATAGATCCATATGAGATTTAGGGTTGAGGGTTGAGTGAGTGAATAGTCTGAAAAATTATACTTTTAGTTTTGTTTTATATTTAGCACCAGCCTATTGCTAGTTACCCATTCTAAAACTGATTGGAGATCTATGTTAAGGGTGTCCGTTATTTATTTTATTGTTGTAGCTGACGTGTACTGTATACTGTTGAGTCGTCAGCGTACATGGACACAGGTCAGTGGAAGGTCATTAGTAAACACAGAAAACATTAATGGTCCAAGCCGCCTGCCCTGCGGTACACCACACTCAACATTCAACTTCCATTAAAGAAAACCCTCTGTGTTCTATTGGATAGGTAATTGTCCATCCATCATAAGGCAGAGGATGTTAATCCATAACACCTATGTTTTTCAGTAATATGTTATGATCAATGATGTCAAAGGCTGCACTGAAGTCTGTCAATCTTATTATCAATTTCTTTCAACCAATCATCAGTCATTTGTGTCAGTGCCGAGTATGTTGAGTGCCCTTCCCTATAAGCATGCTGAAAGTCTGATCCTAATTTGTTTTCTGTAAAATAACATTGTATTTGGTCAAACAAGATTTTTTCCAAAAGTTTGCTAAGCACCAGCAACAGGCTGATTGGTCTGCTGTTGGAACTATTAAAGGCTGCTTTGCTATTTTTGGTCAGCTGAATGCCACTTGCCTCCCTTCAATCCTGAGGGCACACACCGTCTTCTAGGCTTAGATTGAAGATGTGGCAAATAGGAGTTGCAATGTATTCCGCTACCAACCTCAATAATTTGCCGTCCATGTTGTCAGTTACAGGTGTATTTTAATAGATAGTAGTAATTTTTTCACCTCTTCCACACTAACTTTGCAGAATTCAAAGCTACAGCGCTTGTCTTTCATTATTTGGTCCGTTATACATGAATATGAAGGCTCAGCATTTGTTGTTTGCATGTCATGCCATGCATGTCATGCATTGTCTAATCTTGTCAACAAAAAAAGTTATTGAAGAGGTTGGCAATATCAAAGGGTTTTGTTATGAATGAGCCATCACCCCCAATGAAGGATGGAGCTGAGTTAGCTTTTCTGCCTAGAATTTCATTTAAGGTACTCCAGAGATTTTTACTATCATTCTTTGTATAATTTATATTTGTTCCATAGTATAGTTTCTTCTTCTTTTTGTTTAGTTTACTTATGTTTAGTTACTGACTCACCTCCCCCTAAATAGATTCTGTTACGCAAGTTTTCGAATGGCTTATGAAAAGGCACTGTTGTTGTAGAATAAATGCTATCAACAACAGCCAAGCCAAGAGACCCATGGTGAGTATGGCTGCATCCAAGAACAACAGCTCTGCTACACAGCAACGTGAAGGTGTGCTGTGCCGAGAGATTGAGACTGAGGGAGACATTCAGCCAAACATGAGCCTTTTATCTCCTCTCAGCTCTAATAACTCTAATAGCACAGGGTTAGAAGGCTTGATTGGGCCATCCTCAGGGAGCATGGGTAGGAGTGTTTTGGTGTTTCAGTCTGTGAGGACTTGCTGTGGTCATGATGATCTGCCAGATTTGCCCTTATATCCATCAAACACACACACACACTCACCACCCTCCTCTTCCCATACCCTTCGGCCTAGAAAGCATCCATTGACCCAGGTCATACAAGACATGAACAGAAGCAAATATAAATGACCATTCTTACTGGGCAAGTTCAGGCAGTACAACTCTTTACTTCCGTTTATGCCTGTTGAACGTGACTCTGGTCTCCCACCCTTCACTCCTCACACTTCTCCTCCTCCTTCTCCCCCAACTTTACCCCAAACTCACCCCTTCTCACCACATGTGTAATACTTACTATAGAATGTTGTAGTATACTGTAGAACAGGGGTTCCCAAACTCGGTCCTGAGACCCCCCTGGGTGCATGTTTAATTATTTTGTCCTAGCACTACACAGCTGATTCAAATAATCAAAGCTTGATGATGAGTTGGTTATTTGAATCAGCTGTGTAGTGCTAGGACAAAACCCAAATGGGAAACCCTGCTATAGAATACTATAGTAAATACTAAAGTATTATCCACAACAAAAACACCATACAGTAATGTCCGCAAAAACACTACACTTTTTTAACTATAGTAAATACTAAAGTATTATCCACAACAAAAACACCATACAGTAATGTCCGCAAAAACACTACACTTTTTTAACTATAGTAAATACTAAAGTATTATCCTCAACAAAAACACCATACAGTAATGTCCACAAAAACACGACACTTTTTTAACTATAGTAAATACTAAAGTATTATCCACAACAAAAACACCATACAGTAATGTCCACAAAAACACAACACTTTTTTAACTATAGTAAATACTACTTTATTAAATTTGCATTGTACTCTATCCTTTCCCCTCCCCAATATCGCAATTTGTGCCACCCATAAGTGAGAAACCTACATGCCAAGTATAGACCATATATTGTGTTCTCTACAGTTTTAGAAAAGAGCACAAGCTCTGAAATATTCGTTCAGACCCCAGTCTTATCTACTTACCTACCTACTTACAGGTTTAAAATGTGCTCTTTTAGTATTTCTCCAGTAGGTTTCCTGAAGGAGAAAGCCTCCACTTCTATGTCAAAGATAATAAAAACAGAAACACTATAGTAAATACGACAGTGATGTCTGCAAAGACACTACAGTAAATTTTACAGTATACTACAGTCTGCAAAAACACTGCAGTAAATACTTCAGTGTACTACAATCCACAAAACCACTACATTCATTATTACAGTATAATCTACAGTTTTCCTTTAATATGGTATTTATACTATAGTACACACACACACACACACACACACACACACACACACACACACACACACACACACACACTGCATAATTATGAGGCTGTTAACACGTTAACATGTTAGCATCCATCACTGTTATAGACCCAGTCACTGCTGCTGTTTATCAACACGGGTGAAGTGTTTAGTTTAGAAACTCTCAACTGTAATGGTTCTCTGAGGGGCTGAAGGGAAGGGGGGGGCAGAGGAGAAGGGGAGTGATGGGTGAGCCTTGGGGGAATGTTTGGCCTTGTTCCAGTTGAACTAAACTGGTATGAGGAATGGCTAACTGTGGTAGCAAGGCAGGTCGGGGGCTTCAAGACTAAAGTGTGTGTGTGTGTGTGTGTGTGTGTGTGTGTGTGTGTGTGTGTGTGTGTGTGTGTGTGTGTGTGTGTGTGTGTGTGTGTTCAACAGTCCGGCAGACTCCACAGCAGCTGGGAATCCACTCAGGAGTGTTTGTTTTCTCCTCTTACATTCCCTGCTGTCAGTAGTGCTGCCAGAGACCCCCCTCACCGCTCCCAACACACACACAGGGACCCCATGGCTGGCTGATGTAGGCCGCTCTGGGCTTGATGGTTACTGCATGGTCAGGGTTGGTGCTGTCATTGTACTGTGATGTTAAAAAGTGTGTGTGATTCTACATCCATGATGTGTTTGCAGATGCTGGTGTTCTCTCTCACCTGGTATCCAATGCTGGAAGACAAGGGGACACTGGCAGTTTGAGAGGTAAGCTTCTGGGGTGTCACTGAGTATGTGTTTGCATGTGTGTGTACAAATCTAATTTCAACAGAATGAATAAAGTGAACCAATAATTCTGAATTATTATTAATTCACAAATATCCCAGTATTACCACAAAATTAGTATAATTACAAAAATATGCCATAAAATAGATTTAAAATAAAAGCAGACTAGTTAGGCCATGAAGTAATTTCAACATCTATTTTTGGTTGAGTTGTCAACTAATGTGAATTCAACAAAAAATGTCACCAAGTTATCGGGTTTAGGTTCAAAGTTGGGTGAAAGAAATACAAAATTCCCTTTCGTTGATGACTTTTTGCAAATCCAATCACTTTTCCTTCTTTGATTCAACGTCATCACATTGAATTTTGTCGTTGAAATGACATGAAAACAACGATGAGTCAACCAGTCTTTGTCCAGTGGGCAGTGTCCAGTCCAGTGTCATGGACAGATGTGCTAGGAGGTGCTCAATCTGCTCCTGAGGGTTGCTGTGTTGCAGTCATCACACCTTCAGCTGGAATGTGTAGGCATTGCGTCTCAGGTAATACATTAGGGGTAGATTGTGGTAGTCCTCCACAGGCCGCTTTACCTTCTCCAAGCTACTGTGGACTTTCTAGTGGTGGTAGGTTGCCAGTGAGATACTGCTACCGTTCAAGTTCAGTCAGAGCATGTTGTTGTCGCAGGGCATCGATTAACTACAAAACTGTTGGTTTTGTGGGACCAGCAAGTGTCCTGAAGGCCCGATGCCAATCCTTCATCTCCACAAAGTCTTGCTGCTTGACAGCATCGTAGTAGTTCAACATTTCGGAAATAAACATACCTGTGGCAAATGACGGTGCTCTTTTGGTGAAGACTCCTCGAAGTGATCTCCAGTGCCCAACGTATGTCCCTCAAAGTGGCTCACAACTTTGCGCAGCTCCTGTTCCTCAGAGGATGTGGGGAATATCAGCTTCTCCAGATCTCCATAGCATCTCTCTACATCAGCGGGTGGGATGAACAAGAGCGCAGTGAGCATTTTGAGGTGGAGGGTGAAATTGGGGTTGCTGCAGTACATTGATGCCAGCTGTCTTGGGGTAAATTCCTCATTGCCTCCAACCAGTGGCTTAGTGGTAGTTGAACTAAATTCAAATCTTGGTGGTAGTAGTTAATTGATTTTATTTGCCATGTGGCGTTATAGCTAACTACTAGAACTACACACATATTATTTTGCTCAAATAAAATATGGTTGAAGTAAGCAAGAATTTTCTTTATTTTTCGGCATCAGACCTGCCTAATTCTCACTTGAAACATAGTTTTTGTGTTTAATAGGCTGACTCGAGAGTGATCTGTTCCTACAATTTGTATATGAAATTTTAGATTTAGATATAGTTTAGATGTAGTGAACTACTTTATCAAAGTAACTTTAGCTAAGTAAACTATGTTTTTCTTAAGGGGAGCCTCACTTCTTCCAGTGTGAAGTAATTGGTAAAGTATATTTTCAGAGTAGCTTCCCCAACACTGTCTCCAAAGCATGATTGTACTGTATATACTGTATCTCCTAAAAAATATTTAGTATATAGACATCAGATGAATTGCATGTTCAACTCGACATTGCTGTCATTTTGAAAATGAACCCTTAATACAACATCAATAGTATGCTCATTGTTTTTGCTTGCCTCATACTTATAGTGCAGTAAAATACAGGCTGCTGGAATCACGGTCGACTGTCACAGTCCCAAAAGGGTGTACGACTGCCGTAACAAGGGTGGGGCCGCTTTGAATGATCCATCAACACTTCCCTACGAAGGCAAAGTGCAGTAACTACGAATTTGGTTTAAAAAAAGTTATATTATAATGTGGTATTTATTTTTCTGACATAAGAACAAGCCAGTCGATTAGGATATATCAGGAAGTACCAGAAATTGATGTCTGTCTAGATATTTTGCAGTATATATATATTTTTTTTACGTATGGTAGTTACTGCACTTTGCCTTTGTAGGGCAGTACACACTAGGACACGGACTGGCACAGGACATCTAAGTTACGTGTCGTTGTAAAGATGAGAAACCTGTCTTTTCTTGGTCCGCTGTCATGCTGGAAGAATAGCTCTTCCCTCGCTGTGCCATGGTAGCTCTCAGGGATGAGCAGGTTGTAGAGGGTCGGTACAGGGGCACCTGGATGTTCAGTAGGTCCTCTTTTTCTAAAGGGCTTACTCAAGCAACAACAAAAAAAACCTTATTTTTTATTGGAGAATCGTTTAGCAGCAGATATTTGCATTCAACTGTTTAGTGCGCGGTCAGATGCGCCCGAGCCCATTCAGTTGGCATTATGTGCCCATTCCGGTGGATATATAGCTTGATCACATAATCAAAACAGAATTAGCATGTGCAAACTATTAGGTGCAGCTCATTTGCATAGTTACAGTTGCACAGTTCCTTCAATCGTGACTGTATTGATTTGCTACAATCACTTGCAATGAGTGTATTCTTTTCACTTGCAATGACCAAACTGGGCTGGTTGTTTGAGGTGTAATGATGAAAAATTAATGAAAACCACAAAATGTGCATATGCCTATCTTTCTAATCATAGTTTTAAAACATCTACTCTGTCTGTCTGTGTCTGTCTGTCTGTCTGTCTGTCTGTCTGTCTCTCTCTCTCTCTGTCTCTCTGTCTCCTCCCCCCTCCAGACCCAGCATGGCGGTATGGTGACAATGCAGGGTTCCAGGAGTTGAAGGCTGAGGTGACTGAGATTCCTGCTCCTAGTACTGAGGACAGCACAGGTGAGACACACACCTGGATATATCAAATTGGTCATTAACCTGATGCGGTCCCAACAGTCCCAATACTATTACACAGTTACCCCCTCTTCCCCCCTGCTGCTCCAAAACAAATATTGCTATTAATACACAGGCAATAATAACACTAAATGCCAGAGCAATAGCACGGTAAATACCAACACCAGAACACGAGGGACTGCATGTGTTTGTATATGTTAAGAGCCTGACAGGGAGAGATAAGTATGTTCAGTAGAGCTTCAGTGGATCTCTCCCTGTCAGGCTCTTAACACGTACAAACACATGCAGTCCCTCGTGTTCTGGTGTTGGTATTTACCGTGCTATTGCTCTGGCATTTAGCGGAAATGTGTAGAGGGAAACGTGTATGGTGATAAGATGATCTCCACCATACACCTTTCCCTCTACACATTTCCGCTGCAGTTTCTGTCACATCTAGAAAAGGACTGAAACGTCAACAAAATAAACATGTTGAGATGAATGTTTGTGCTGGAGTTATTCATATCATTGATGACTGTGCCTGTATATAATTACATAAACCCCCGTCCTTACACACACCACTCTGTCGTGAATATCCTAAAGGTATTTTAGGAAGAGGTAAATATACAGCAGCCTGATCATTTTCTCAGTGAGAGGCTTGAAGTGGTGGAGGATTCCTGTATCTGATAACTCTCAGCTCAGCTGCTCTTCTACTAACTCGGTACCACACACACACTCATGGGGCCTGTTAATTAGCAGAGATGCCAAATCGTTGTAGACCTGCTATCTGTCTCCATTATGAGAAATGATAATCTCTCAGATCTTTCAGCAGGCGTTACCTCTTCGCTCCATACCCCTATCCAAAAACAGGATTTACCACAGATTATCTCTACACACACCTCTCTCCTCTGTATCTCTCTCTTCCAGGGTGCATCTCAATAGTAAAAATAGCATCGTCACCCCTGACATCTAATGACCTGTCCCTATAACTGCCCACCCCCCCATCTACCCATCTCTCTTTTCATCTCTCTAACTGCTCTCTCTCTCCCTTCCCACCCTTCTCTCTCCCAGGCTGTGGGGAGTTGATATCAATAGGAGAGCCAGTGTCCCATCGTAAGGCTGATAGTATAGCTGGTAAATATGGGGTGTGGATGCAGGATCCGGAGGCTGTGGAGCCCTACGGAGGGAAGATGGTGTGGCGCATCGATACTGTGGGGTCAGAGGTCAGACAGCTGTTTGGTTACGAGGACATGGACCAGCTCTCTAAAGGCTACCCCTCAAAGGTGGGTGACTGAACTGACTGGCATGGGATAGACCTAGAGGCTAATCTTAACCATAGATCTAAGATCTAATGACCTTACCCCTAACCAACCCCACCTTAACCATTAAGGGATGATCAAATTGATGTATAATGTAAAGTCTGACCATTGACCAGACTGTATTATCATTATTTATTACAAGGTGTTGCTGTTGCCGGAGCCAGTGGAGAGTACAGGAGCGACTCTGTACCGCGGCTCTCTGTACTACCAGCGCCGCCGCAGCCGCACCCTGCTGAGGTACGACCTGGCGTCTGAGAGCATCGCCGCCCGCCGAGACCTGCCCCACGCCGGCTTCCACGGCCAGTTCCCCTACTCCTGGGGCGGCTACACCGATGTGGACCTGGGGGTGGACGAGCAGGGCCTGTGGGCCGTCTACAGCACCAACAAGGCTAAAGGAGCCATAGTGGTGTCTCAGCTGGACCCACACAGCCTGGCGGTGAAGAGGAGCTGGGAGACCAGCATCAGGAAGAACAGCGTGGCTAACGCCTTCGTCATCTGTGGCCGTCTCTACACGGTTGCCAGCTACACTGCTCCTAACACCACCATCAACTTTATGTTCGACACAGCTACAGGCCAGGGGAAGCAGGTGGCGCTACCCTTCAGGAATAAGTACCGCTACAACAGCATGGTGGATTATAACCCTGCCCAAAGGAAGCTGCACGCCTGGGACAACTTCCACATTGTCTCCTACGACGTCAGGCTGGGTCACCAGTAGAGGAACTCACAACAAAAACCTTTCAAAAAGACTTTCTCTTGTCTTTAGAGCAGTTAGTGTGGTAGTCAGTGGTTAGAATGCTATTATTTACCACCTTCATCGATTCGAAGGTTTAGTAGTTACCAAAACTGGCCACAGCAGTGATTGAGATTAAGCTTTTTTAAGCAAATTGTGTTATGAATAAAAAACCCTGCAGGTATCTTGTTTCAGTGGGAAGGCTTTTGCTGTGGCACAGTCCACAAACATGTTTATAGAGGAATTATTTTTCTACTGTTTTGTTGTAAGAGATCGGCTTTTATTGTGTTTTGATGTATATTGTTGAATGGGAGGTGAGGGGGCAAAGAATAAATGATGACGTTTACTTCTTGCATACTGTACCATTGGTCATCATACAAACTGTATTGTGTATAAAACTCCTTCTGACCTGTGCATTGTACACCACTATTACATTATGTACAAATTCATACAAAGGTCAAATAAAAGGTATCCATTCTAAATAACAATGACTTGTTTATTTTTGTGTAAAAATCAATGACTTCTAGTAGGCACACATGACTGATAAAAGTGTCTGCTAAATGGCATATTTAAATATATATATGTATATATATATATACAGTACCAGTCAAAAGTTTGGACACCTACTCATTCAAGGGTTTATACATTGTAGAATAATAGTGAAGACATCAAAACTATGAAACAACACATGAAAACTTTGAAATAACACATGGAATCATGTAGTAACCAAAAAAGTTTTAAACAAATCAGATGTATTTATATTTGAGATTCTTCAAAGTAGCCACCCTTTGCCTTGATGACAGCTTTGCACACGCTTGGCATTCTCTACAACCAGCTTCATGAAGTAGTCACCTGGAATGCATTTCAATTAACAGGTGTGCCTTGCTAAAAGTTAATTTGTGGAATTGATTTCCTTCTTAATGCTCTGGAGCCAATCAGTTGTGTTGTGACAAGGTAGGGGTGGTATACAGAAGATAGCTCTATTTGGTAAGAGACCAAGTCCATATTATGGCAAGAACAGCTCATATAAGCAAAGAGAAAAGACAGTCCATCATTACTTTAAGACATGGGTCAGTCAAGGTCAGTCAATCTGGAAAATTTCAATCTGAAAGTTTCTTTAAGTGCAGTCACAAAAACCATAAAGCGCTATAATGAAACTGGCTCTTATGAGGACCGCCACAGGAAAGGAAGACCCAGAGTTACCTCTGCTGCTGAGGAGAAGTTAGAGGATAGAGTTAATTGCACCTCAGATTGCAGCCCAAATAAATGCTTCACAGAGTTCAAGTAAACAAACACATCTCAACATCTGCGTGAATCAGGCCTTCATGGTCGAATTGCTGCAAAGAAACCAATACAAAAGGACACCAATAATAAGAAGAGACCTGATTGGGCCAAGAAACACGAGCAATGGACATTAGACTGGTGGAAATCAATTCTTTGGTCATGAGTCCAAATTCGAAATTTTCGGTTCCAACCACTGTGTTTTAGTGAGACGCAGAGTAAGTGAATGGATTATCTCCGCATGTTTGGTTCCCACGTGATGCATGGAGGAGGAGGTGTGATGGTATGGTGGTGATTTTCCGGTGACACTAACACTGTCTGCACACTTAACCAGCATGCCTACCACAGCATTCTGCAGGGATACACCATCTCATCTGGTTTGTGCTTAGTGGGACTATCATTTGTTTTTCAACAGGATAATGATCCAACACACCTCCAGGCTGTGTAAGGGCTATTTGACCAAGAAGGAGAGTGATGGAGGGTTGCATCAGATGACCTGGCCTCTACAATCAACCGACCTCAACCCAATTGAGATGGTTTGGGATGAGTTAGACTGCAGAATGAAGTAAAAGCAGCCAACAAGTGCTCAGCATATGTGGAAACTCATTCAAGACTGTTGATCCTCATGAAGCTGGTTGAGAGAATGCCAAAAGTGTGCAAAGCTGTCATCAAGGCAAAGGGTCTAAAATAAATTTTGATTTGTTTAATACTTTTTGGTTACTACATGTTTCCATGTGTTATTTAATAGTTTTGATGTCTTCACTATTATTCTGCCGTGTAGAAAATAGTAAAAAATAAAGAAAAACCCTTGAATGAGTAGGTGTGTCCAAACTTTTGACTGGTACTGTATATATATATATATATATATATACACACACACACACACAGTGAGGGAAAAAAGTATTTGATCCCCTGCTGATTTTGTACGTTTACCCGTTGACAAAGAAATGATCAGTCTATAATTTTAATGGTAGGTTCATTTGAACAGTGAGAGACAGAATAACAACAATAAAAATCCAGAAAAACGCATGTCAAAAATGTTATAAATGGATTTGCATTTTAATGAGGGAAATAGGTATTTGTCCCCTCTGCAAAACATGACTTAGTACTTGGTGGCAAAACCCTTGTTGGCAATCACAGAGGTCAGACATTTCTTGAAGTTGGCCACCAGGTTTGCACACATCTCAGGAGGGATTTTGTCCCACTCCTCTTTAAAGATCTTCTCCAAGTCATTAAGGTTTTGAAGGTTGACGTTTGGCAACTTGAACCTTCAGCTCCCTCCACAGATTTTCTATGGGAGTAAGGTCTGGAGACTGGCTAGGCCACTCCAGTACCTTAATGCGCTTCTTCTTGAGCCACCCCTTTGTTGCCTTGGCTGTGTGTTTTGGGTCATTGTCATGCTGGATTATCCATCCACGACCCATTTTCAATGCCCTGGCTGAGGGAAGGAGGTTCTCACCCAAGATTTGACGGTACATGGTCCAGTCCATCGTCCCTTTGATGCAGTGAAGTTGTCCTGTCCCCTTAGCAGAAAAACACCCTCAAAGCATATTGTTTTCACCTCCATGTTTGACGGTGGGGATGGTGTCCTGGGGTCAAAGGCAGCATTCCTCCTCCTCCAAACAGGGCGAGTTGAGTTGATGCCAAAGAGCTCCATTTTGGTCTCATCTAACCACAACACTTTCACTCAGTTGTCCTCTGAATCATTCAGATGTTCATTGGCAAACTTCAGACGTGCATGTATATGTGCTATCTTGAGCAGGGGGACCTTGCGGGCGCTGCAGGATTTCAGTCATTCACGGCGTAGTGTGTTACCAATTGTTTTCTTGGTGACTATGGTCCCAGCTGCCTTGAGATCATTGACAAGATCCTCCAGTGTAGTTCTGAACTGATTCCTCACCGTTCTCATGATCATTGCAACTCCACGAGGTGAGATCTTGCATGGAGCCCCAGGCCGAGGGAGATTGACAGTTCTTTTGTGTTTCTTCCATTTGCAAATAATCGCACCAACTGTTGTCACCTTCTCAACAAGCTGCTTGGCGATGGTCTTGTAGCCCATTCCAGCCTTGTGTAAGTCTACAATCTTGTCCCTGTCATCCTTGGAGAGCTCTTTGGTCTTGGCCATGGTGGAGAGTTTAGAATCTGATTGATTGCTTCTGTGGACAGGTGTCTTTTATACAGGTGTAACAAGCTGAGATTTGGAGCACTCCCTTTAAGAGTGACTAAGAGCAAAAGACTAAGAAAAGGGGAGTGGAAATGTGACAAACAGGAGAGAAAACATTGAGTTACATTAAAGGAGATCAAACTCAGAAAGACAGAATATTTGTGGTTTATTATACACACCTCTTGGGGCACTCCACACACTCACAGAGTCTGCCTCTCACAAATACTGTAGTCTTGGCTTGGGGACTGCACTTTACAAAGCACAATGTCTTGAACTAGAACCACATTTTGGTTCATAAAACTCACATAATCCAGATTTGATGAGCTCTATCAGTTTGAGAAAAGCAGATTCAGTGTTCAATACAAGCGAATTGACTCTGAACAGAGAATAAACCAAATCCTTATTTTTTGATAAGGTACAAAAAGTACTTATTTAAGACAAATGATGGAGGACGGAGTGTGGTCTAAACCTTTGGCAGATGAGGTTAGAACTTGCTGACCAGTGTGGAACTGTCTAATCTGCACAAGTTTGTCCCTGTCTGATTGGTTAGCTGAGTCCTGACTGTTTGTTGAGCGATTGGTCAGAGTAGGTAGAAGTTGCCCCTAACCACGTATACAGAGAGTCAGATACGTTTTGTATACCCCTGATGGTAAAGGTTAAGAATGGGGGTAGGGTTGTCTGACCCTAGATCAGTGGTTAGTCGTTCTGTTTCTTCTTCTTGGTGTCTGGCATGCCATTGTCGTTGGCCTGAGAGGAGAAGTGTTCGGACATGGCTGCCAGGGCTCGGTACCGATGGGATATTGTGTTCTTCACCTCCTTAGGTAGCTCAGCATAACTACAGGGACCAGAAAGAGAATGAGAGAGACAACAATAAATGAGCTGGCAATAATCACTTTCATTCATTTTCTTCTTACTGATGTTGTCAATACATAAAATAGACATCTACTGCCCCCCAGTGGTAGAGTAGGAGAGTAATAAAGGAGTAGTAAAGTGTGATACGTAAACACAGACTCCTGCGAGTAAAATAAAAGTCCTGCTTACGTTTGGTCAAATCCGTCTGGTTGGAAACAGGGGTCCCATCCAAAGTCTCTGGGGCCTCTAGGCTCTACAATGTGCCCCTAAAGAAGTTAGGGGGAAAAATACATGGGGGTGAGCACGCTGCACCATAGAGAGCATCTTGACTGGCTGCATCACTGCTTGGTATGGCAACAGCACCACCCTCGATTGCTTGGTGTTGCGGTACATCACTGGGGTCGAGTTCCCAGCCATCCAGGACCTGCCATCAGGATGTGAGAAAGGAAGACCTGGAAATTGTTAAAGACTCCAGCCATCCAAGCCAGAGTGTTCTCTATGCTTCCGCATGGCAAGCGGTACCGGAGCATAAAAGTCTGACACCAACAGGCTCCTGAACAGCGTCTAGCCATAGCCCATCCAACTACCTCATCCCCATACTGTATTTATTTATTTATATTGCTCCTGTGCACCCCAGTATCTCTACTTGCACATTCATCTTCTGTACATCTATCACTCCAGTGTTTAATTGCTATATTGTAATTACTTTGCCACCATGGCCTATTTATTGCCTTACCTCCCTTATCTTACCTCATTTGCACACACTGTATATAGACTTTTTCTATTGTATTATTGACTGTATATTTGTTTATTCCATGTGTAACTGTGTTGTTGTATGTGTCGAACTGCTTTGCTTTATTTTGGCCAGGTCGCAGTTGTAAATGAGAACTTGTTCTCAACTAGCCTACCTGGTTAAATAAAAGTGAAATAAAATAAAAATAAGACTGCTGAAATTTGGTCAAAAATCTTTCATCTGTTGTAACGGCAAGGTATATTATCAGATTAATGTGGTATTTAGTTTTCCTGACACAAGAACAAGCCAGTTGATCAGAATTTATCATGGAGTATCAGAAATGGCTGTCTGTCTAGACAGAAAAATACTTTGAAGTCAGATTTTGCAGTAAAATAAATGACATAGTTACTGCGTTTTGACTTTGTAGGGCAGTGTACATTTTTTTATGTTATTTTTTGTGCTACATTGATATTGATTACTGCATTGTTGGGTTTGGAGCTTGTAAGAAAGACATTTTACTGCACCTATGCACATTACATAAAAACTTTATATTTGAAACTATATTCTGACCTCAGTTATCCCTCTGAAGAGTTGTACTGGCTCCTCTTTCCCTGGACAGAAGGCAAAGGTACACAGAGCCCAGGCTGACTTATCTTCAAACCCAGCCAACATCTTATACAGACCTGGATAGAGGGAAGGACGGTGACACAAACTCAAACCCAGGTTAGGTTAGTGGCACCTTAATTGGGGAGGACTGGCTGGCTCGTGGTAATAGCTGGAGCGGAATGGTATCAAACACACCAAACACATGGTTCGTTCCAGCCATTATTATGAGCCTTCCTCCCCTCAGAAGCCTCCACTGCATACTCAAACATTACATTTAAGTAACTGTACTCATTAATTCACAGATGAATCATGATTTACCTTCAGGCCTAAGTTTATCCAGGAACCATTTTCTACACACACACAACAAAAAAAACAGATACATTTTTAATAAATGTATTGTCATATTAGAGAATCCGACTACAGGCTCCACAGAGAGGTTATAGAGGCCTACTCACATGTAGGGTCCTGGTAGACCTCCCAATGCTCTGAAACAGAGACAGGTGTCCTCCACGATGACTGGTCCATCAACCTGAGAGAATTGACACAGACAAACCAGGTCAGATGATACACGTATCTCTAATCCAGACCTCATTACAACAGCACACGGAAAAGAACAGTCCACAATGACACACCTGTTTTACTGCTTCCTTACACTTCTGTATAGAGATCTCGTCTGGTTCCCCCTGATATTCAGGCACTGAGAAAGATGGACAGTAATTTAGTCCCACATGAAGACTTAACAGAGATGTATTGATTAGGTATACATCTATCTCGTCATTCCACTGAGAAAGTTAACTCACAGTCAATCTTCTTGGACACTAGTTTGTAGGGAAACCCGTCCCCCAAGATCTGAATCACCTGGTTCGACAAAGAACAGCAGTCTTTTATGATGGCATGAACTTTTGAGTTGGTCTACAATGTTATGTGTAAGGCAGGGACGGAAAACTGGCGGCCCGCCGCCCCCCCCCCAGCTGGGGTCTCAACTTACTGTTTAGAGTTAGCATAGTAGAATACACAAGGTGCAATAAAAAAAATGTGATTGTGCATCAGCAGTTTCTCTCTTATGTCAGTCACTCAATTAGCCCATGTCAGTGAACATTTTTTAGATTGGTAAATTAGTCTAGCATCCAGCCATTTATACTTGAAGTAATCATGGTCGAATTACAGACTCATTGATTTTGTTAAGTCACTTTCACTCAGATATCATATTAAAAACGGCAAACATTTATATCCACCCTATAGCAAAATGTGTACAATTGCAGGAAATTAGCTGTAAAACGGCACATCTTTCTCTTCGCCCAATGACGAAATGAGTACAATTGCAGGAAATGTAAATGTTTGGCTCGCAGGTTGGGGATGTGTTCCCCCCCAACAACATTTTGCGTAGGGCCCCTATAAGGCTAGGGCATGGATGTGGGTAGGCAGACCCGCAATCCACTGTAGCCCCTACTGGTTCGATCCTGCTGTATCACAACCGGCCGTGATCAGGTGTCCTATAGGGCGGCGCACAATTGACACAGCGCCATCCGGGTTAGAGGAGGTTTTGGCCGAGGTAGGCCGTCATTGTAAAATAAGAATATGTTCTTAACTGACTTTCCTAGTTAAATAAAATGAGAAGTTCTGATTTTTTGTGCCACCCAACCCCATCAAAGTTGCCCATCCCTGGTGTAAGGCTTGGATGACACCTGCTGGTATGATGCTATACTGTTAAACATGCAGGACTCCAATAACCCAGTTCATGTTATACAGTTAATGTGTACAAGCTATTGACGTAGCCTCTAAAATGAGATTAATTATATATCAAAACATTTGATCTCGGCAGGTGTAATCTAAAACTTGGCCACCACCACATTTACCCCTGTCAGACTTCCATTATGTCAGGAGTCGGCTGGAACCTCTAATAAACAGCTCACTTTGGAACGTTTCAATGTTCATTCCGGGCCATTTCTACAGGGAATAATAATTCATCTGAAGCATTCCCCACCTCTTCTAGTTTCTTTGCGTTTCCAGTCACGAAGACAACGGATCTCCCCACTGGAATAGCCATGCTGAGGCCTCTTGAAGTCTGGAAGATAATCACGAACGGACCAGAACACGCCGCACCGCAAAGACATCCGGGCACTGGATCAGCCAATGACAGGCCACTGCCAAGAATCCTAGCAAATCAGGGCAAGGCTAGGAACTCCGCCTATTCAGCGCTATCCAATCGGAATGTTGTTGTGTACAGCTGGAAATAATGTCCGGGTGAACATACCATGTCGGGTAGACGGCAAACTAAAATGCAACCATTTATATTTAGAGAACGGCATATTTTGGACAAAATGACGATACAACAGTTGCCATCCGTAACTTAGTAAGTTAACAGTTATGATATCCTGCAAGTGACTGAATCTTAGCTAGCTTGTTTAAAGCTATTTGAAAGTTGCCTTGCATGTTAGTTTGTTGAAGTAGCCCACAGAGATACACCAGGATACACCTTGCTACCTAGTGAAAATGAGTCTTCTAACTCGCACTACCGAGGGGTTCAGCGCCACTGAGTACTGGGAACGCTTCTTCAAGAAGAGAGGAGAGACTGCTTTTGACTGGTGTGGAGACAACAACAAACTCTGTGGCATGCTGCTCAAATACATCAAACCTCGGGATAAGGTGACAACCTAGGCTTACACCAAAGGCACCCTACACATCTGTAACACCACTTTTACGTCCTGAACCTGAAATCCATGTACAAGACATTTCTTCTATTTGTCTCTCACTTGTCTCGTCTCCCAGATCTTGGTGGTGGTCTGTGGTAACTCTGAGCTGAGTGAGCATCTGTATGATGTCGGCTACAGACATCTGACCAACATTGACATCAGTGAGACGGTGGTGAATCACCTGACCTTCCAGAAGGTGGATGCCACACAGACCCCCAATGAGGACGGAAGCTACACTGGACAAGGGGACACTGGACACCATGGCCTCCCAGGAGGAGGGGGTTCTAGCTGGGAGGATACTGGCTGAGGTGGGCTGGGGGTGTGAGGATGTTGAGTTGTTAGACAGGGATTATAGCATCAAATTAAATGTACTTATCTCAAAGTGCTGTACAGAAACCCAGCCTAAAACCCCCAAAAGCAAGCAATGCAGGTGTAGAAGCACGGCTTTAACAGGGCTTTAACCAAAGCCAGCAGCCCTGCACATAGAGTTGCACTCCATGAGTGTCTGTTAGTAATATGTGTTTGCCATGTATGTGTCCCAAAGCTGAGGGAGTGAAAAGGATCAATGGTGTAGGGGCTAATTTGACCCTCTATAGCTACTACCATTGAACCAGCACTCATGCAGACTAGAGCGAAGTGCGATCCCGACACGTACCACGATATGTTTGGAGTTTGCGCAATTTAATATAAAAGAATAGACTCGTGCCTAAGTACATAAAAAGTGCATCTGTTTGTTTGATTTCGAGGTGTGACACGTAACAAGTGAAATCCCTCCCAAATTAAATGTTTAACGGCTACTGAGGTTTATCTTATTAAACAACATGGGGATTAATATGAATGTTAATGTGTTAATATGAATTTAATGTTTTTTTATTATTTCAATGTGGAACATAATTGCCTCATTCATGTCACGACTGTGTCCCGAAGTTGAAGGGTTTATTGATCTCCTTGCCACTCTGCAAGTCACCTTGGAGTTTCGTCAGCAACACGTGACAACGGATGGCCCGCCGAATGACTTAGTTTAGGGGGGGTTGTTTGGGTTTGACAGTAAACCTTGCTCTTCCTGTGTCAACCCCCACAGTGCCTCAGGGCAGAGAGTCTGATTGGCTGTATGGCTCAGCTGAGGGTCGTGGCCAAGTTAATCACTTCGTGCCTATCCACACACACCTGCCAAACATCGGTCTGTGTTTGAGACTTTTTCTCAAATTTACTTTTATTTGCCTGCAGGAATTTGTCACTTGACACTTCAGGTCTGCGGAATCAGCTAAATGTATTCTGTCTGTCATGTCTCCTCGAACCTCTGTCTGTCCCACCTTCCCTCTCTAGACGTCCTAGTGTCAGTGCTCCTGGTGGGGCTGGGTGGAGGAGGGCTGGAGCTGGACCCTGCAGTGCTGAACCTGAAGGTTGCATGAGGAGAGGAGGATGAGATGGATGAAAAGAGGGGAAGACCTTGTGAACAAGTATCATGATCTCATACTTTACTATATACAAAATAAAAACATGTACAGATGTAGTTTATGCAAACACTATCAATCAAGTAAAGAATGTTTTATTCTCAAACTTCTCTCTGGTGTTTATTGATGATGAACCCTGCAGTGATTTTCTCAGGATTACAGTTGCTTTTGAAACTATTTTATTTTCTATCAGACTTTAACTATCTCAAATATGTTACACAGATGCCACCCCTTCTGATTTTAGACTGCAGTCCCTCACACACTCTCTCTGACTGCTGAAGAGTGCAGCAGTGTTATTTACAGTAGATTCATCTTGCAGCATGTTCACAGTATCTCTGCGAGTTGGGTGCTTTGAAAGGTGGGATTTATAACCCTGGACTTGAGGCGGGAATATTTTCTGTCTTTTGGGAACTCAGTCGCAGATTTTTGCCTATTTCCAGAGCGAGAAGCCCTTTAGCTGGGTTTCCACTAGATGTCACAGTCAAAATAGCTGTATCGTACAAATGTATGAAAAACATTTAACCTTCATTTAGGGTTAGGCATACGGTTAGTAGTGTGGTTAACGTTAGGTTTAAAATCAGATTTTATGAAGATAAATTGTAGAAATGGACGGGGTTTATGACTGTAACGACCCGTTAACGTTAGCTGCCTGTCAGATGAATCGAACTGTTATCGAATTGTTGCTTAAAACTGAACCGAACCAGAACTAAAGTCCACCGGAGGAAATGTTATCTTCGCGATTATCTCTTTGACTTTTAGGGACTGACTTTTTGAACAATAGGCTATATATAAACACGGTGTAACTTGTTGGACGGACGTTTGGGTCCGGCTTGGGTGCGCGGTGACTGGACCACTGTTAGTTGCCAACTAATTGGACTGGAGTCACTACTTGACAGTAGGTTATGTAATCAGCAAGACAAGGCAAAAATGACAACTTGCAAAACAAATAAAAATATCAATAATTGCTAGGTATACAAACGTTATATTTGTGTTTTAGTGGCATGCGGACCGGGCAGTTGGCTAACATTAATAAACATCACTCAGCACTTGAAGTAGCTTTTAAATTTAGCTAAGTTCCTTGCACTTTTTGTTGTCAGCTAACGTTAGCTATCAATCTTGAAACTATCCCAATAACATTCAAATGTTTCTCTTTGACTGTCTTCATTGTTTTTCAGCTTTACCGAACCATAGTGTTTGGATGGTGTTGTGTGTGCAGGTGGTTGAAAGTTGGATGGACAGCTCCATCACCATGGGCAACAGGTTGCAGGACGCCTTCAGCACCATGGACCAGAGCTGCAACCTGGACCTGCCACATATAGCTGTAGTTGGCGGCCAGAGTGCAGGCAAGAGATCATTATTGGAGAACTTTGTTGGCAGGTATAGTAGTCTAATATAGGGATCAACAACACATCAGATAAACCATCCATAATGTTATTCAATAATCGGTTACTCAGATGCTGTCTGTTTTGAGTTTGGCAGAGATTCAGGAGCACCGAGATCTTCTGCACAGATTCTGCCAGACCTGGGCCCTGACAGTAAATCTCAGTAAGACCAAAATATTGGTGTTCCAAAAAAGGTCCAGTCGCCAGGACCACAAATAAAAGTTCCATCTTGACACCGCCCTAGAGCACACAAAAAACTATACATACCTCGGCCTAAACATCAGCGCCACAGGTAACTTCCACAAAACTGTGAACGATCTGAGAGACAAGGCAAGAAGGGCATTCTATGCCATCAAAAGGAACATACAATTCAACAATTCAACATACCAATTAGGATCTGACTAAAAATACTTGAATCAGTTATAGAACCCTTTGCCCTTTATTGCTGTGAGGTCAGGGGTTTGCTCACCAACCAAGAATTCACAAAATGGGACAAACACCAAATTGAGAGACTGCATGCAGAATTCTGCAAAAATATCCTCAGTGTACAACGTAAAACACCAAATAATGAATGCAGAGCAGAATTTGGCCGATACCTACTAATGATCAAAATCCAGAAAAGTGCCATTAAATTCTACAACCACCTAAAAGGACGCGATCGCCAAACCTTCCATAACAAACCCATCACCTACAGAGAGATTAACCTGGAGAAGAGTCCCCTAAGCAAGCTGGTCCTGGGGCTCTGTTCACAAACACAAACAGACCCCACAGAGCCTCAGGACAGCAACACAATTAGACCCAACCAAATCATGAGAAAACAAAAAGATAAGTAGGCAGACCTGGCTTTCAAGAGAAGACAGGCTATGTGCACACTGGCAACAAAATGAGGTGGAAACTTAGCTGCACTTCCTAACCTCCTGCCAAATGTATGACCATATTAGAGACACATATTTCCCTCAGATTACACAAATCCACAAAGAATTCAAAAACAAACATGATTTTGATAAACTCCCATATCTACTGGGTGAAATACCACAGTGTGCCATCACAGCAGCAAGAGTTGTGACCTGTTGCCACAAGAAAAGGGCAACCGGTGAAGAACAAACAATTGTAAATACAACCCATATTTATGTTTATTTATTTCCCCTTTTGTCCTCTAACCATTTGCACATAGTTACAACACTGTATATATACATAGTACGACATTTGTAATGTCTTTATTTTAATGTTTAATGTTTAGTGTTCATTTTTAATGTTTATTTCACTTTTGTATATTATCTACTTCACTTGTTTTGGAAATGTTAACATATGTTTCCCTTGCCAATGAAGCCCTTTGAATTGAATGGAATTGAATGATTCATGGCTCCCAACAGTTGAGCTCTCCAAATGAATGCACATGGCAGACAGACAGCCTCTCCTATTCAGTGAGGGCTGGCATGGATTGTTTACTAAACCCTATGCCAATATAGCTGTGTTTGTGAATCAGAGCTTTCTCAGTAGTAGTCAGTCACCCACCAATAATGAATTCAGTTATGCGACAATAGGCATGATGCTTAACAAGTGTTTTGTTGCACAAGCAAATGTGCAGATATGAGAGAGAGGAGACTATGATACACTTTCCCACTCTCTCTTTCTCTCGCTCTCTTAGTATGGTTGGTATGGAATACTGAAGTATGGATACCTGACATGGCTTTGTGACAGTAGTGATGATGTCTGTGTGACAGTGACCAGCACTTGGTAACGTATTAACCAGGAGCCCTGGTCAAAAGTATTGTACTAAATAGGGAATAGGGTGATGTTTGGGATGCAATCACTGACTTAATGTCTGATGCCTGAATCCAGCTGTTTCTCCAGCCCTGAGTGTCAGTCCTTGCTTCCTGCAGGCGTGTTGTCACAGCTGGATTATAAATGGTAGGATACTATAAAATAAACTCTGAAGCAAGACAACAGGAAAATGGTGGCACCCTGAATTTGGAATAAAAGACTAGAAATAAGTGATTTCACCCATTATTTCTTTGTAGAGTTTATACTGTAGCCTGAGTGGGGGAGAAAGGAAGACTAGCCGTTAAGAGCGTTGGGCCAGTAACCGAAAGGTCACAGGGCCTCTGCTAAATGACTTAAATGTAAATGTAATGTCAAATGAGTGTGGGGTCATTTTGACATTGAGATTTAGATGTATTTTATAGTTGCCTCAGCGGGGCTGTTAGACATGTTTCAGCTTCCAATGTTGTGTTTATACCCGCTCTTGTCTTTTAACACTAGAACCCCCTGGCCTTTCAGCATATAAGTACCCCGGGCGTCACCTTTAGCATATGCATCAGATGCATTTCAACCCGCAAGGTGCACAAACATGCTTGATAAATACATGCTTGATAAGTAGTTCATAAACTATAGTAAGGGATTAATTGAATGAAGAAATATTTATGGAAATATATCAATAAAAAAAAGTTGTTTGTTTAGATAGAGTCAAGGATATGTTTTGTATAATTCTACAAAGTCCTAGAAAAAACACAGGCCTAAAGCCTAGTTATTTCTCTTGCAATAAAAACATTAGTGTGATTTATTTGATCAACTTTTTTGTAGATACGATTAGTAATAGTAAATAATAAAGTCCAGTTCCAGCTTCTTTTGACAAAGTAGAAACCAAAAATATTATAATAATAAAACCAGCCAGCTGTACAGCTGAAATGATTTGCCGTATTCCTAAACAAAAACACCAGTGCATGAACAATTGTAAAGGAAGAATTGCATAAAGAAATATTTGTGGAAATATATTCATGACAAGATATAAAAAAAAAACATTTGTTGATTGTATCGGACACTGTTTTGTGCCCTTATACTCGTGCCTTAACGCATTAATCAATCGTGTCTTCTCTTTATGCTTAGGGTCCACAGTCAGCACATAGCTTCGGGCTTTGTGTAAGCAAGCCCCACAAACAAATCGATTGCACCACACATAGTTGATGAGCCTTGTTTTGTGTACACCTGCCGACTTGACATTGTGTCTTGTTTATGCCAGAGTGGGAGCTGTGGTGCTTGGGGCGCACGCACGCACGCGCGCACACACACACACACACACACACAAAGGCTCAAAGCAACACATTGCAGGGTCGAACAATAACAATGGCCCACTTGCCTGGGGCCAGTAAAAACATGTTGGGCCAGTGGATCTTGTCAGGCACTGGCCCGACCTGGCCAGTAACTTCTCAGCGCATTTGGCATTCCAGTTCGACATTAACATCCTCTGTCGCAGTCTGCCAGAGAAAACTGCGGGTGCCGCGTCGCGGTCAGCACCGCATTGTTTGATTTGAATGAGGATTTCTACTTCAATGAGCTTTCTTCTTAAATGTACATATTTCTCATCCCGGAACCGGCCCAAACCCCAACACTCGAAGAAGGAATAGGCGACATTATAGAGGCTGACGTTTGGGATACCTGACAAGACTACATCGGCGAGTGTATTAACCACCCAACCCTCCGTTCTATTGGTGAACTTGCAATCACCGGAGAATAAACTGGAGAGCTCCGTTCGAGACTTTCCTATTCACGTGATCTGAAGAACTGTAATATCCTATATTTCTTTGTTAACAACAGCTGGTGTGCAATCTCTAATTAAGGAAGTCTCGAGGGTCTGCTCACCTCATGATAAGGTGTAGACCATGCTATTTACCAAGAGAGTTTTCATCTATATTTTTCGTAGCTGTCTACTTACCACCACAAACCGATCCTGGCACTAAGAGCGCACTCAACAAGCTGCATAGGGCCGTACGCAAAGTAGGAAATGCTCACCCAGAGGCGACGCTCCTAGTGACTGTTATTTGTAATGCAGGAAAACTGAAATCCGACTTACCTCATTTCTACCAGCATGTCACCTGTGTAAATAGAGGTGAAGAAACTCTAAATCAACTTTACTCCACACACAGAGACATATCAAAGCTCTCGCTCGCCCTCCATTTGGAAAAATCTGACCATAACTCTATCCTCCTGATTCCTACTTATAAGCAAAAACAGGAAGTACCAGTGATGCGCTCAATACAGAAGTGGTCCGATGAAGGCCAGATTTGTGCAATATACGACTGATTGTTGTCCTATGGACAGAGTCTCCCACCTCAGCTGTAGATCTCTGCAGTTCATCCAGAGTGATCATGGGCCTCTTGGCTGCATCTCTGATCAGTCTTCTCCTTGTATGAGCTGAAAGTTTAGAGGGACGGCCAGGTCTTGGTAGATTTGCAGTGGTCTGATACTCCTTCCATTTCAATATTATTGCTTGCACAGTGCTCCTTGGGATGTTTAAAGCTTGGGAAATCTTTTTGTATCCAAATCTGGCTTTAAACTTCTTCACAACAGTATCTCGGACCTGCCTGGTGTGCTCCTTGTTCTTCATGATGCTCTCTGCGCTTTTAACGCTTTTTTTGCTGCACTGAAAGTAAAGGTGCTGAATAATTTTGCACGCCCAATTTTTCAGTTTTTGATTTGTTAAAAAAGTTTTAAATATCCAATAAATGTCGTTCCACTTCATGATTGTGTCCCACTTGTTTTGATTCTTCACAAAAAATACAGTTTTATATCTTTATGTTTGAAGCCTGAAATGTGGCAAAAGGTCGCAAAGTTCAAGGGGGCCGAATACTTTCGCAAGGCACTGTATGTGAGAATACTGTTCATCGACTCAACGTTCAACACCACAGTGCCCTTCAAGACCCTGGGACTGAACACCTCCCTCTGCATTGGATCCTGGACGTCCTGACAGGACGCCCCCAGGTGGTGAGGGCAGGGAACAACACATTCGCCACGCTGACCCTCAACACGGGGGTGCCTCAGGGGTGCGTGCTTAGTCCCCTCCTTTACTCCCTGTTCACCCACGATTACATGGCCGCTCACGACCCCAACACCATCATTAAGTTTACCGACAACACAATGGTGGTAGGCCTGATCACGACAATGATGAGACAGTCTATAGGCAGGAGGTCACACTGCCAGGACAACAACCACTCCCTCAATGTCATCAAGACAAAGAAGCTGATCGTGGACTACAGGAAACAGAGGCCCGAGCATGCCTCCATTCACATCGACAGGGATTTAGTGGAGCGAGTCGAGAGTTCCTCGGTGTCCACATCACTAAGGACCTACAGTATCATTGTCCAAATACACCAACACAGCCGTGAAGCAGGCACGACAACACCTCTTCCCCCTCAGGAGGCTGAAAAAATGTGGCATGGGCCCACAGATCCTCAAAAGGTTTTACAGCTGCACCACTGAGAGCATTTTGACTGGGTGCACCACCGCTTGGTATGGCAACTGCTTGGAGATACAGAGGGTAGTGGATATGACGCACTACATCACTGGGGCGGGGCTCCCTGCCACCCAGGACCTCTATACGAGGCGGTGTCAGAGGAAGGCCCTAAATACTGTCAAAGACTCCAGCCACCCAAGTCTCTGCTACCGCACGGCAAGCTGTACCGGAGTGCCAAGTCTGGGACCAAAAGACTCCTGAACAGCTTCTACACCAAAGCCATAAGACTGCTGAATATTAATTAAATGGATACCCTGACTATTTGCTATGACCATCTTTTTATTTGCACTGACTCTATGCACATTCACTGGACTCTAACCATACAATCACACATACTACACTGACACTCCAACACACATATACTGTACCAATACTACATACGCTGACACACACAGAGAAAACACACCCACACACACATGCATATTGACGCCACACACCCACACACTTTTACACTATTTCACACTCTTCACATAAGCTGTTATTACCTATCCTGATTCCCTAGTCACTTTCACTTTTTATTACAAGATCAGCATTAAAACCAACCACCTTTTCACTTTCATGACATACAGCACAAACAATTGTTTGCATCTCTTGTTTTGTTACTTCTCTTTAAAAATACTCTCTTTATTGTTACTTCATTATATATATATATATTATATATATATGCACATACAGTGCATTTGGAAAGTATTCAGACCCCTTGACTTTTTCCACATTTTGTTATGTTACAGCCTTATTCTAAAAGTCATGAAATCGTTTTCCCCCCCTCATCAATCTACATACAATACCCCATAATGATGAAGCAAAATAGGTTTTTAGAAATATAAGCATATTTATTAAAAATATAGAACTGATATCACATTCACGTAAGTATTTAGACCCTTTTCTCAGATCCTCTCAAGTTCTGTCAGGTTGGATGGGGAGCGTTGCTGCACAGCTATTTTCAGGTCTCTCCAGAGATGTTCGATCCGGTTCAAGTCCGGGCTCTAGCTGGGCCACACAAGGATATTCAGAGACTTGTCCTGAAGTCACTCCTGCTTTGTCTTGGTTGTGTGCTTAGGGTCGTTGTCTTCTTGGAAGGTCAACCTTCAGCCCAGTCTGAGGTCCTGAACGCTCTGGAGCAGGTTTTCATCAAGGACCTCTCTGTACTTTGCTCCATTCATTTTTGCCTCGATCCTGACTCGTCTCCCAGTCGCTGCTGCTGAAAAACATCCCCACGGCACGGTGCTGCCACCACCATGCTTCAACGTAGGGATGGTGCCAGGTTTCCTCCAGATGTGATGCTTGGCATTCAGGCTAAAGAGTTCTATCTTCCGGGAAACTTCTTTCTCATGGTCTGAGAGTACTTTAGGTGCCTTTTGGCAAACTCCAGGCAGGCTGTCATGTGCCTTTTACTGAAGAGTGGCTTCCGTCTGACCACTCTACCATAAAGGAAAGTTCCATCTGGAATGTTCTCCCATCGCCACAGAGGAACTCTGGAGCTCTTTCAGAGTGAACGTCGGGTTCTTGGTCACCTCCCTGGCCAAGGTCAATGCTGCAGAAATGTTTTGGTACCTTTCCCTAGATCGGTGCCTCGACACAATCCTGTCTCGGAGCTCTACGGACAACTCTTTCAACCTATTGGCTTGGTTTTTGCTCTGACATTCACTGTCAACAGTGGGACCTTATATCGACAGGTGTGTGCCTTTCCAAATCATGTCCAATCAATTGAATTTACCACAGGTGGACTTCAATCAAGTTGTAGAAACATCTCAAGGATGATAAATGGAAACAGGATGCACCTGACCTCAATTTCGAGTCTCATAGCAAAGGGTCTGAATACTTATGTAAATAAGGTTTTTCTGTTTTTTGTTTTTTTATACGTTTGAAAACTTTTTTTTTCGATTTGTCATTATAGGGTATTGTGTAAAAGAATAATGCTGTAAAGTAACAAAATGTGGAAAAGGGGAAGGGGTCTGCATACTTTCCGAATGCACTGTGTATACAGTACCAGTCAAAGGTTTGGACACACCTACTCATTCAAGGGTTTTTCTTTATTTTTACTATTGTCTACTTTATAGAATAATAGTGAAGATGTCAAAACTATGAAATAACACATGGAATCACGTAGTAACCAAAAAAGGTTAAACAAATCAAAATATATTTTAGATTTTAGATTCTTCAAAGTAGCCACCCTTTGCCTTGACAGCTTTGCACACTATTGGCATGCTCTCAACCAGTTTCATGAGGTAGTCACCTGGAATGCATTTAAATTAACAGGTGTGCCTTGTTAAAAGTTCATTTGTGGAATTCCTTTCCTTCTTAATGCATTTGAGACAATTAGTTGTATTGTGACAGTAGGGGTGGTATACAGGTACAGTAGGGGTGGTATACAGAAGATAGCCTTATTTGGTAAAATACCAAGTCTATATTATGGCAAGGACAGCTCAAATAAACAAAGATAAATGACAGTCCATCATTAGTTTAAGACATGAAGATCAGTCAATCTGGAAAATTTCAAGAATCTTTAACGTTTCTTCAAATGCAGTCGCAAAAACTATCAAGCGCTATGATGAAACTGGCTCTCATGAGGACTGCCACAGGAAAGGAAGACCCAGAGTTACCTCTGCTGCAGAGGATACGTTCATTAGAGTTAACTGCACCTCAGATTACAGTCCAAATAAATGCTTCACAGAGTTCAAGTAACAGTCACATCTCAACATCAACTGTTCAGAGACAGCCTTCATGGTCGAATTGCTGCAAAGAAACCACTACTAAAGGACACCAATAACAAGAAGCACTTGCTTGGGTCAAGAAACACATTAGACCGGTGGAAATCTGTCCTTTGGTCTGATGAATCCAAATTTGAGATTTTGGGTTCCATCTGCCATGCCTCTGTGAGACACAGATTAGGTGAACAGATGATCTCTGCATGTGTGGTTCCCACCGTGAAGCATGGAGGAGGAGGTGTGATGGTGTGGGGGTGTTTTGTTTGGTGACACTGTTGGTAATTCATTTAGAATTCAAGGCACACTTAACCAGCATGGCTTCCACAGCATTCTTCAGCAATACGCCATCCCATCTGGTTTGTGCTTAGTGGGACTATCATTTGTTTTTCAACAGGACAATGACCCAAAACACACCTCCATGCTGTGTAAGGGCTATTTGAGCAAGAAGGAGAGTGATGGAGGGCTGTATCAGATGACCTGGCCGCCACAATCACCCAACCTCAACCCAATTGAGATGGTTTGGGATCAGTTAGACCGCAGAATGAAGGAAAAGCAGCCAACAAGTGCTCAGCATATGTGGAAACTCCTTCAAGACTGTGGGAAAATAATTCCTCACGAAGCTGGTTGAGAATGCCAAGAGTGTGCAAAGCTGTCATTAAGGCAAAGGGTGATTTTAAAATCTTTTTTGATTTGTTTAACACTTTTTTGGTTACTACGTGTTTCCATGTGCTATTTAATAGTTTTTATGTCTTCACTATTATTCTGCAATGTAGTAAAAATAAAGAAAAACCCTTGAATGAGTAAGTGTGTCCAAACCTTTGACTGGTACTGTATATATATATATATATATATATATATGCAAGGAGGATGATGATCACCCAGTCTCATAACCTCTTACTCTCATAAGGGGAAGAAATGGAATTCCTTCCATATCAGCCCCTATGAGTTGGATCGCAGAGTGAAGGAAAAGCAGCTAACAGAGAATGCCAACACAACGCCCAGCATATGTGGGAACTCCTTCAAGGCTTTTGGAAAGCACTCTAGGTGAAGCGGTTTGAGAGAATGCCAACACTTTTTTGGTTACTACATGATTCAATATGTGTTATTCCATGGTTTTGATGTCTTCACTACTATTCTACAATGTAGAAAAGAGAAAAAAAATAAGAAAATTCCATGCATGAGCAAGTGTGTCAAAACTTTTGACCGGTACTGTGTGTGTGTGTGTGTGTGTGTGTGTGTGTGTGTGTGTGTGTGTGTGTGTGTGTGTGTGTGTGTGTGTGTGTGTGTGTGTGTGTATATATATATATATACAGTTGAAATCAGTAGTTAGATCGGAGCCATTAAAACTCGTTTTTCAACCACTCCAACATTTCTTGTTAACATACTATAGTTTTAGCAAGTCGGTTAAGACAGCTACTTTGTGCATGACAAAAGTAATTTTTCCAACAAATGTTTACAGACTGATTATTTCACTTATAATTCACTGTATCACAATTCCAGTGGGTCAGACGATTGCATACACTAAGTTGACTGTGACTTTAAGCAGCTTGGTAAATTCCAGAAAATGATGTCTGGCTTTAGAAGCTTCTGATAGGCTAATTGACATCATTTCTGTCAATTGGAGGTGTACCTGTGGATGTATTTCAAGGCCCACCTTCAAACTCAGTGCCTCTTTGTTTGACATCATGTCGAAATCAGCCAAGAGAAAGAAATCAGCCAAGACCTCAGAAAAAAATTGTAGACCTCCACAAGTCTGGTTCATCATTGGGAGCAATTTCCAAATGCCTTAAGGTACCACGTTCATCTGTACAAACAATAGTACGCAAGTATAAACACCATGGGACCAGCAGCCCTCATACTGCTCAGGAAGGAGACGCGTTCTGTCTCCTAGAGATGAACGTACTTTGGTGCGGAAAGTGCAAATCAATCCCAGAACAACAGCAAAGGACTTTGTGAAGATGCTTGAGGAAACTAGTACAATATATCTATATCCACCGTAAAATGAGTCCTATATCGTTAAAACCTGAAAGAACGCTCAGCAAGGAAGAAGCCACAGCTCCAAAATGCCATAAAAAAGGCAGACTATGGTTTGCAACTAAGATTATACTTTTTGGAGAAATGTCCTCTGGTCTGATGAAACAAAAATAGAACTGTTTGGCCATAATGACCATCGTTATGGTTGGAGGAAAAAGGGGGAGAATTGCAAGCCGAAGAACACCATCCCAACCATGAAGCACGGGGGTGGCAGCATCATGTTGTTGGGGTGCATTGCTGCAGGAGGGACTGGTGCACTTCACAAGATAGATGGCATCATGAGATGAAAAATTATGTGGATATATTGAAGAAACATCTCAAGACATCAGTCAGGAAGTTAAATCTTGGTCACAAATGGGTCTTCCAAATGGACAATGACCCCAAGCATACTTCCAAAGTTGTGGCAAAATGGCTTAAGGACAACAAAGTCAAGGTATTGGAGTGGCCATCACATAGCCCTGACCTCAATCCTATAGAAAATCTGTGGGCAGAACTGGAAAAGCGTCAGCGAGCAAGGAGGCCTACAAACCTGACTTAGATACACCAGCTCTGTCAGGAGGAATGGGACAAAATTCACCCAACTTTTTGTAGGAAGCTACCCGAAACGTTTGACCCAAGTTAAACAATTTCAAGGCAATACTACCAAATACTAATTGGGTGTATGTAAACTTCTGACCCACTCGGAATGTGATGAAGAAATAAAAGCTGAAATAAATAATTCTCTCTACTATTATTCTGACATTTCACATTCTTAAAATAAAGTGACCTAAAACAGGGAATTTTTACTTGGATTAAATGTCAGGAATTGTGAAAAACTGAGTTTAAATGTATTTGGCTAAGGTGTCTGTAAACTTCCCACTTCAACTGTATATACAGTGCCTTGAGAAAGTATTCGGCCCCCTTGAACTTTGCGACCTTTTGCCACATTTCAGGCTTCAAACATATATAAAATATATAAAACTGTATTTTTTTGTGAAGAATCAACAACAAGTGGGACACAATCATGAAGTGGAACGACATTTATTGGATATTTCAAACTTTTTAACAAATCAAAAACTGAAAAATTGGGCGTGCAAAATGATTCAGCCCCCTTAAGTTAATACTTTGTAGCGGCACCTTTTGCTGCGATTACAGCTGTAAGTCGCTTGGGGTATGTCTCTATCAGTTTTGCACATCGAGAGACTGACATTTTTTCCCATTCCTCCTTGCAAAACAGCTCGAGCTCAGTGAGGTTGGATGGAGAGCATTTGTGAACAGCAGTTTTCAGTTCTTTCCACAGATTCTCGATTGGATTCAGGTCTGGACTTTGACTTGGCCATTCTAACACCTGGATATGTTTATTTTTGAACCATTCCATTGTAGATTTTGCTTTATGTTTTGGATCATTGTCTTGTTGGAAGACAAATATCCGTCCCAGTCTCAGGTCTTTTGCAAACTCCATCAGGTTTTCTTCCAGAATGGTCCTGTATTTGGCTCCATCCATCTTCCCATCAATTTTAACCATCTTCCCTGTCCCTGCTGAAGAAAAGCAGGCCCAAACCATGATGCTGCCACCACCATGTTTGACAGTGGGTATGGTATGTTCAGGGTGATGAGCTGTGTTGCTTTTACGCCAAACATAACGTTTTGCATTGTTGCCAAAAAGTTCAATTTTGGTTTCATCTGACCAGAGCACCTTCTTCCACATGTTTGGTGTGTCTCCCAGGTGGCTTGTGGCAAACTTTACACAACACTTTTTATGGATATCTTTAATCTTTAAGAAATGGCTTTCTTCTTGCCACTCTTCCATAAAGGCCAGATTTGTGCAATATACGACTGATTGTTGTCCTATGGACAGAGTCTCCCACCTCAGCTGTAGATCTCTGCAGTTCATCCAGAGTGATCATGGGCCTCTTGGCTGCATCTCTGATCAGTCTTCTCCTTGTATGAGCTGAAAGTTTAGAGGGACGGCCAGGTCTTGGTAGAGGCGACGCTCCTAGTGACCGTTATTTGTAATGCAGGAAAACTGAAATCCGACTTACCTCATTTCTACCAGCATGTCACCTGTGCAAATAGAGGTGAAGAAACTCTAAATCAACTTTACTCCACACACAGAGACATATCAAAGCTCTCGCTCGCCCTCCATTTGGAAAAATCTGACCATAACTCTATCCTCCTGATTCCTACTTATAAGCAAAAACAGGAAGTACCAGTGATGTGCTCAATACAGAAGTGGTCCGATGAAGGCCAGATTTGACTGATTGTTGTCCTATGGACAGAGTCTCCCACCTCAGCTGTAGATCTCTGCAGTTCATCCAGAGTGATCATGGGCCTCTTGGCTGCATCTCTGATCAGTCTTCTCCTTGTATGAGCTGAAAGTTTAGAGGGACGGCCAGGTCTTGGTAGATTTGCAGTGGTCTGATACTCCTTCCATTTCAATATTATTGCTTGCACAGTGCTCCTTGGGATGTTTAAAGCTTGGGAAATCTTTTTGTATCCAAATCTGGCTTTAAACTTCTTCACAACAGTATCTCGGACCTGCCTGGTGTGTTCCTTGTTCTTCATGATGCTCTCTGCGCTTTTAACGGACCTCTGAGCCTATCACAGTGCAGGTGCATTTATACGGAGACTTGATTACACACAGGTGGATTGTATTTATCATCATTAGTCATTTAGGTCAACATTGGATCATTCAGAGATCCTCACTGAACTTCTGGAGAGAGTTTGCTGCACTGAAAGTAAAGGGGCTGAATAATTTTGCACGCCCAATTTTTCAGTTTTTGATTTGTTAAAAACGTTTTAAATATCCAATAAATGTCGTTCCACTTCATGATTGTGTCCCACTTGTTGTTGATTCTTCACAAAAAAATACAGTTTTATATCTTTATGTTTGAAGCCTGAAATGTGGCAAAAGGTCGCAAAGTTCAAGGGGGCCGAATACTTTCGCAAGGCACTGTATGTGTATTTCTTTTTTTTCTTTGAGGAAGGAAACAAACCAGTTTAAAAGAGACCCCTAGACATAATAAGTGCAGCAAAATACCCATAACTGCCCCATAATCTTCTCACAATGTTTCTTCTTTCAGTTCATTACAAAGTTTATTGCTTTCCAGACAATGATTGTTCAATTTCCAGTAGGTTTTTTAGTTTTTCCCCCGGTAATTCTATTTATTTTTTTATCCCCAAAATTATCTGTTTTTAGTGCTTTGCTCAGCCCACATGTATCCAAAGCGGCTTGGTAAGAGTTCTCTGAAGGAATCTTTCAATTCAAAATCTTCTTTAACTTTTTGCTAGGTTTTCCCTTTGGCAGTTCATTTTAAACCTGTTCTTGCCTCCCTATCCTTTGCTTCTGTTATAGTATTAAAATCACCACCAATGATAACTGCATAGTCACTTTTACCCCTACCTGCATGTACATATTACCTCAATTAACTCAACTGCCCTGTACCCCTCCATATATATTGTCTTGTTATTGTTATTTTATTGTGTTACTATTTTCGTATTTATTTTTTGCAAATTGTTGGGAAAGAGCTCGTAGGTAAAGTGTACACCTGTTGTATTTGGCGCATGTGACAAATAAAATGTTAAACATGATTTTATTTGTTTTTATTGTTGAGTTACAAGTGGAAAACTCCATATTTGAGTAATATGATTGGCCGTTCAATCACCACCACGCTTCCCGCAAGTCACAATTTACAATTTACTGAGCAGTATATGTGTGATCTACTCTCAGAGCTAATTTATTATAGGAAAAATTATTTACAAAACTAAACTTTCAATAGTGAACAAAGTAGCAAATTTGCAATAGGCTACTGTTGATAGTCTACAAAAAGACACCTAACATTCATCTTGGCTACTGTTGAGAAGTTGTCTTAAAGAGGCAACGCCCTATTTTGGGACGTAAAATGCAATTCCAAAGTATATAGTAATGACTTACATTCTAAAAGATATTACACAGCTTTTTTAGGCACTAAATACCAGATGTGGCCTATTAATTGATGAATATAGAGAGACAGCATGCTAACCTATAGGCCCTGCATGATTCTAATGCACTTATAAACTACACCAGTAGAAATCCTGTTTGGGACAGTGGATTTCTGGCCAACTGGGTCAGTGAAAGAAAAGGTTCACATTGGACCCTGCATTGTATTTGAACCTGAACATCCCAATATACTGCTGTGTGTAGGTGTGACTCTCCACACCAGGGGGCAGAGTCTGTCTGTAAGCAGGTACAACGTTGGAATGCTGTTAAATATACACAACTATAGGAGACACACAGTACCAGTCTGTTCCCCTCAGCACCAGGTTTTGTTATCTGTGAAGAAAGCAGTGATATGGGGAACATAAATCATATCATATATACAAACAAGACTAGATATCTAACTGATGTATGTTTCCAAAGACGATGGGGATACTGTATTTGAGGTCTGTGGGAAATGGGCATTGACCCACGGCGTCTTATCTCTCTCCTTCTCTATCTCTTTCTCTCTCTCTGTAGAGTATGCTGAGTTCCTCCACTGTAAGGGAGAGATGTTTTTAGACTTCCAGGAGGTTTGTCAGGAGATCGAAGCAGAGACCGTGAAACTGAATGGAACCAATAAGGGTTCTCTCCTGTCCCCATCAACCTACGAGTCTATTCCCCTCACAGTACACAATACACACACCACAGTGTACTACTCTTACACGATCCTCAGAAAGGGACACAACCTATAGCTCAACCCAAACCAGATGCTTAAATGCATGAAAAACAACAAGTGAAAACTTTGTAAATATGTCTGTCTATCCTTTGATAGTGTTGAACCTGACCCTGGTAGATCTATCTGGCATGACCAAGGTACCTGTAGGAGATCAGCCTACTGATGTAGAGAACCAGGTCAGACACATCAAACATTTATTATAATATTACAATCCTTCCTTCATAAATAAAGTTGTATTTTATTTGTTCCTGCAGGAGAGAGACATGATCATGCAGTTTATCTGTAGAGATAACTGCCTGGTCCTGGCTGTTTCTCCAGCTAACAAGTTGGCTAATAAGTTGGCCTGGCCAACTCTGAGGCGCTCAAACTGGCCAAGGACGTTGACCCTCAAGGTGAGACAAAACAGGGACATAACATCTCTCCAGAACATTGCCAAATGGTCCAAATAATCACTACATTGGAATATCAGTTGACTATATGATGAGAGGTACTATATTCCTTTCTTTGTCATAGTTTTCCACCAGGCCAGCGGACCATAGGGGGATCACTAAGTTAGATCTGATGGACGAGGGAACAGATGCCCGGCACATACTCAAGAACAGGCTACTGCCACTACATACGTACGTGTGTGTGTGTGTGTGTGTGTGTGTGTGTGTGTGTGTGTGTGTGTGTGTGTGTGTGTGTGTGTGTAGAGATAATGTACCCATAATGTTCCCATAACGTTCTCATAATGTCCCCATAATGTTCCCATTAAATCCCTGTTATGGAATAAGTTAGGTCAGAGCCAGCTATTAAGAGAGTTGGGCCAGGTTTTAGAACGGCCGCCATGTTAGCAGGTTTATTCTCAAAATGTTGGTGAAGTAACAATACGAGAGCGCCTCCAACAACTCCCTATGAAATGACCTGCTGTAAACAAGCCGAACAGAGCAGCGAATTTAACAGACTATTTATTCATTAGCATTCGGGATAACGTGTATCCAATTCTGTGCTGTGTTGTGGTGTCAACAAATTGCATCTCTGTTTTCACTGGACACCTTCATAGGTTTTAAAAACTAGCAGAAATCAACAGCACAACACAGAAGCACCAATTATCACTTAGCAACGGCTATGGAGGAGAAAGTGGCACTTGGAGTGTTCAGACATAAACCGCATGGTCCCAACTGTCTGGGTTAGGTAGATTAGTGTAAGAAGCATACACGCTACAATACACTACACTTCCACACTCCATCCCCAGGTGGCAGCACCAACCAGGTCAGGTGATTGTGCTCTGCCAGGAAGCCTTGATAATCCCTCAGGCGCAAGCGATGTAGAGGATTGTGACTCAGTGTGAGAGGAGGGCAGAAGCCTCTCAGCCAGCCTTTGTTTCTTTCTTTGTGTTAGTTAACCTCTTTAGTTGGGCGTGTCTTTCTGTTGTTTGTTTTTTGGAAATATTTATTTTGTCTTCATGAATGTAAGAATACTAATCTACTTGGACTGGCTGATTATGAGAATCATGACTGAGCGGGCCCTGGACCTAAAGTCTCCTGGGTACATAGTCACATATGCTTATTTCTCACATTTATACACACATCAAATCAGCTGACAGAGCATGTAGCTCTGCATAAGACCCCTAGACATAACAAGTGCATCAAAATCAGTAGGCTAGTTATTGGTTTCGTAACAATCCCCACAACGTCCCCATGATGGTTCCATAACATCACTGTAACATTCCCATAACATCTCCATTATGTTGTCTAACGTCCCCATACTGTTCCCATAAAGTCCCCTTAATGTTCCCATAACATCCCCTTAATGTTCCCATACTGTTCCCATAACATCCCCTTAATATTCCCATACTGTCCCCATAACAACCTCTTAATGTTCCCATACTGTTCCCATAACAACCCCTTAATGTTCCCATACTGTTCCCATAACATCACCAGTGACCAGGCTGTGCTGAGGTAAGTGTTGAAATGGAAGCTTGATATCCTACTGCCATGCTGAGCTCATGGGGTTGTGTTACAGTATTACAATCAGTGCCAGCCTGCCTTGGGATAGTGTGTGTATGTGTGCTCGGGTCTGGGTCTAGGCTGGGTAAAGCTGTGCCAGGTCCGTCATGCTTGCTCCTTCAGAGGTAATGCATTAGACATGGAGCCTACTGTTAGTGCTGCTGTGACAGTAGAGAGATTAGATTTGAGCTGCCTGAATGAAACATCTGCTGGTCTGCAGAAATCAGAGGACCTTCTGAATCTGAATGCTGCCCTCCAGAGATGTATTGGATTGTAACTCATGGAGATACAGCTTACACACCTTTTTACTCATCTGCTCCTCTCCTCTCCTCTCCAGGTTACATTGGGGTGGTGAATCGAAGTCAGAAAGACATTGATGGGAGGAAGGACATTAAAGCAGCTTTGGCTGGAGAGAGGAAGTTCTTCCTGTCTCACCCTGCATACAGACACATGGTTGACAGCATGGGTACCACACCTCTGAAGAGTTCTTCCTGTCTCACCCTGCATACAGACACATGGTTGACAGCATGGGTACCACACCTCTGAAGAGTTCTTCCTGTCTCACCCTGCATACAGACACATGGTTGACAGCATGGGTACCACACCTCTGAAGAGTTCTTCCTGTCTCACCCTGCATACAGACACATGGTTGACAGCATGGGTACCACACCTCTGAAGAGTTCTTCCTGTCTCACCCTGCATACAGACACATGGTTGACAGCATGGGTACCGTGCCTCTGAAGAGTTCTTCCTGTCTCACCCTGCATACAGACACATGGTTGACAGCATGGGTACCACACCTCTGAAGAGGTCTTCCTGTCTCACCCTGCATACAGACACATGGTTGACAGCATGGGTACCACACCTCTGAAGAGGTCTTCCTGTCTCACTCTGCATACAGACACATGGTTGACAGCATGGGTACCACACCTCTGAAGAGGTCTTCCTGTCTCACCCTGCATACAGACACATGGTTGACAGCATGGGTACCGTGATTCTGAAGAGTTCTTCCTGTCTCACCCTGCATACAGACACATGGTTGACAGCATGGGTACCACACCTCTGAAGTGTTCTTCCTGTCTCACCCTGCATACAGACACATGGTTGACAGCATGGGTACCACACCTCTGAAGAGAGTCCTCAACCAGGTACAAAAAACACACACACACACCATGTGGATATCTTTTGAAACTAGCCAGAGATCAAATGAGATGTTTCTTTCTGGGTGTGTGTGCAGCAACTGACCAACCACATCCGAGACAGTCTAAAAGTGTTCTGCAGCCGTCTCCAGAGCCAGCTCCTACCTCTGGATAAAGAGGCTAAGGAGTTCAAACACTACAGGGCTGACGACCCCGGACGCAAGACCAAGTCCCTACTACTGTCAGTTCACACACACACACACACACACACACACTAGAAAACAAAGTTAGCAGTGTGTATTAAGTGTGTGTACAGGCTAGTGCAGCAGTTTGCAGCAGACTTTGAGAAGCGTATCGAGGGCTTAGGAGACCAGGTGGACACCTATAGAACTGTCTGGAGGAGCCAAGATCAACCGCATCTTCCACGAACGCTTCCACTTCGAACTGGTCACGGTCAGGCTTGGAGTCTCTGTGTGAGTCTCCACTCTTTTCCTCAGTGTGTGTGTGTGTCCTCTTATTGTATGTGTGTGTGTCCTTAGATGGAATCTGATGAGAGGGAGTTGCGACGGGAGATCAGCTATGTCATCAAGAACATCCACGGCATCAGGTGAGTTTGTATCAGAGGGGTCAGCAACTCATCATCAGTGGTGGAAAAAGTACCCAATAGTCATACTTGAGTAAAAGTAAAGATACCTTAATAGAAAATGACACAAGTAAAAGTGAAAGTCATCCAGTAAAATACTACTTGAGTAAAAGTCTTAAAAGTATTTGGTTTTAAATATACAGCTGAAGTCGGAAGTTTACATATACCTTAGCCGAGTACATTTAAACTCAGTTTTGGACAATTCCTGACATTTAATCCTAGTAAAAATACCGTCTTAGGTCAGTTAGGATCACCACTTTATTTTAAGAATGTGAGATATCAGAATAATAGTAGGTAGAATGATTTATTTCAGCTTTTATTTCTTTCATCACATTCCCGGTGGGTCAGAAGTTTACATACACTTAATTAGTATTTGGTAGCATTGCCTTTAAATTGTTTAACTTGGGTCAAACATTTCGGGTTGCCTTCCACAAGCTTCCCACAATAAGTTGGGTGAATTTTGGCCCATTCCTCCAGGTGAGCTTGTTGAGCTTGTTCCCCTTACACTATGTATAAGACAGTAGTTTAGGAATTGTTAGTTAGATTACTTGTTGGTTATTACTGCATTGTCGGAACTAGAAGCACAAGCATTTCGCTACACTCGCATTAACATCTGCTAACCATGTGTATGTGACAAATACAATTTGATTTGATTTGATTTGTAACTAAGTCAGGTTTGTAGGCCTTGCTCTCACAAGCTTTTTCAGTTGCCCACAAATGTTCTATAGGCTTGAGATCAGGGCCTTGTGATGGCCACTCCAATACCTTGACATATTATGTCAATTAGCCTATCAGAAGCTTCTATAGCCATGACATCATTTTCTGGAATTTTCCAAGCTGTTTAAAGGCACAGTCAACTTAGTGGATGTAAACTTCTGACCTACTGGAATTGTGATACAGTGAGTTATAAGTGAAATAATCTGTCTGTAAACAATTGTTGTAAAAATGACTTGTGTCATGCACAAAGTAGATGTCCTAACCAACTTACCAAAACCATAGTTTAACAATACATTTGTAGAGTGGTTGAAAAACAAGTTTTAATGACTCCAACCTAAGTGTATGTAAACTTCTGACTTCAACTGTAAGTATCAAAAGTAAATGTAATTGCTAAAATATGCTTAAGTATCAAAAGTAAAAGTACAATGAATTTAAAATTCCTTATATTAAACAAACCATTTATTTATTTTACATCATTTACAAATGAAGCATTTGTGTTTATTGAGTCAGCAAGACCAGAGGCAGTAGAGATGACCAGGGATGTTCTCTTGATTAGTAAATGAATTGGACAATTTTCTTGTCCTGCTAAGCATAAAAAAAAGTAACAAGTACTTTTGGGTCTTAGGGAGACTGTATGGAGTAAAAATTACATTATTTTATTCAGGAATATAGTGAAGTAAAAGTAATCAATAATATAAAAGTAAAGTACAGATATATATATAAAAAATACTTATTTTAACCTAAGTACTTTACACCATTGCTCATTATCATATGTTCCTTTCCCAGACTAGGAGAGGAGACGGAGAGAATTGTGACCACACACATCCGGTACAGAGAGAGTTGAGCTAAAGACCAGGTCACACACACCCACACCTATAGATAGGTAGAATATTGCGTGTGTGTGTGCGTGCGTGTGTGTGTACGTGTGTGCGTGTGTGTAAGCAGCACAAAATGGCGCTGAGTTGTAAACTTGGCTCAGATCCAAGCCCAGCTGTCTGGTCACTCACTAAACACAAGCACAGACCCTGGTCTGCTACACAAGGAAGAAATGAAGGTGTGTGTGTGTGTGTGTGTGCACATGTGTCACCGCCCTGGTGTGTCTCCAGTGTGTGAAACAGGATGTGGGTCATCTCTCCTCTCTCTGCCATCTCATCCTTCCATATCTCCTCACTTTCTCTCCCTCCACCTCTCCATAACCCATCTTCAGCCACCCCATTCCCCCCTTCTCTCACTTCCTCCTCAATCTTTCATCCTCTGTCCAAATCTCTCTTTTTAGCTGTCAGTCTTTTCTTTCCTCTTGTCTTCCTGTCCTCCTGATTTCTCCTTCACCCAGTCTTATCACCGAGCTCACAGTTTCTCCCTCACCCAGTCTTATCACCGAGCTCACAGTTACTCCCTCACCCAGTCTTATCACTGAGTTCACAGTTTCTCCCTCACCCAGTCTTATCACTCCAGTCTTAGTCATCACTGAGAGCTCACCCAGTTTCTCCCTCACCCAGTCTTATCACTGAGCTCACAGTTTCTTCTCCCTTATCACCCAGTCTTATCTTATCACTGAGCTCACAGTCACCCAGTCTTATCACCTCACAGTTTCTCCCTCACCCAGTCTTATCACTGAGTCTTATCACAGTTTCTCCCTCACCCAGTCTTATCACCGAGCTCACAGTTTCTCCCTCACCCAGTCTTATCACTGAGTTCACAGTTTCTCCCTCACCCAGTCTTATCACTGAGCTCACAGTTTCTCCCTCACCAGTTTCTCCCTCACCCAGTCTTATCACTGAGCTCACAGTTTCTCCCTCACCCAGTCTTATCACTGAGTTCACAGTTTCTCCCTCACCCAGTCTTATCACTGAGCTCACAGTTTCTCCCTCACCCAGTCTTATCACTGAGCTCACAGTTTCTCCCTCACCCAGTCTTATCACTGAGTTCACAGTTTCTCCCTCACCCAGTCTTATCACTGAGTTCACAGTTTCTCCCTCACCCAGTCTTATCACTGAGCTCACAGTTTCTCCCTCACCCAGTCTTTTCAGTTTCTCCCTCACCCAGTCTTATCACCGAGCTCACAGTTTCTCCCTCACCCAGTCTTATCACCGAGTTCACAGTTTCTCTCACCCAGTCTTATCACCGACCACAGTTTCTCCCTTAGTCTTATCACCGAGCTCACAGTTTCTCCCTCACCCAGTCTTATTCAGTTTCTCCCTCACCCAGTCTTATCACTGAGTTCACAGTTTCTCCCTCACCCAGTCTTATCACTGAGTTCACAGTTTCTCCCTCACCCAGTTTCAGTTTCTCCCTCACCCAGTCTTATCACTGAGCTCACAGTTTCTCCTCACCCAGTCTTATCACCCAGTCTTAGTCTTATCACTGAGCTCACAGTTTCTCCCTCACCCAGTCTTATCACTTCAGTTTCTCCCTCACCCAGTCTTATCACTGAGCTCACAGTTTCTCCCTCACCCAGTCTTATCACTTCACAGTTTCTCCCTCACCCAGTCTTATCACTGAGTTCACAGTTTCTCCCTCACCCAGTCTTATCACAGAGTTCACAGTTTCTCCCTCACCCAGTCTTATCACTGAGCTCACAGTTTCTCCTTATCACTGAGCTCACAGTTTCTCCCTCACCCAGTCTTATCACTGAGCTCACAGTTTCTCCCTCACCCAGTCTTATCACCGAGCTCACAGTTTTCTCCAGTCTTATCACTCCAGTCTTATCACTCACAGAGTCTTTCACAGTTTCTCCCTCACCCAGTCTTATCACCGAGCTCACAGTTTCTCCCTCACCCAGTCTTATCACCGAGCTCACAGTTTCTCCCTCACCCAGTCTTATCACCGAGCTCACAGTTTCTCCCTCACCCAGTCTTATCACTGAGTTCACAGTTTCTCCCTCACCCAGTCTTATCACTGAGTTCACAGTTTCTCCCTCACCCAGTCTTATCACTGAGTTCAGTTTCTCCCTCACCCAGTCTTATCACTGAGCTCACAGTTTCTCCCTCACCCAGTCTTATCACTGAGTTCACAGTTTCTCCCTCACCCAGTCTTATCACCGAGCTCACAGTTTCTCCCTCACCCAGTCTTATCACTGAGCTCAGTTTCTCCCTCACCCAGTCTTATCACTGAGCTCACAGTTTCTCTCTCCCACAGTTCTTCAACAGCTGTGTTTTTCTGTATTTATTGGTAGTATTTTACCATACCGTATCTTCCATGTCTTCATTATCATTTCTAGTGTTTTTTTCCATCATGCTCTTTGTGTGTCATTTTGTGTTGGCCATTGAAATATGTTAAAGGCATTGTCAGAAATTACCACTAGTGATATAATGACTGGCTAGGTGAGAGGACATTTCACTTTTCTAACTGATCCTTGTTGTCTCAACAGCTGATATCTCTGTGAATGCATTACGGTATCTCACTCGATCCCTATGCATGCAGTATCTCTCCTCTCTCCCACACTGTGACCCATATGTAAGATACATCACACCATCTCTCTCTTTCTCCAGCTCCACAGAACTTGCACCTGCCTCTCTCGATCTCTAAACCCCCTGGCTTAGAGCCAGCCTGCCGAGCAGAGCATTACAGGGATAGTCCACCCAGACCACATGTTTGCTTCTCTATTTACAGCACGCTAACATGACTCTAACCACTCCCATTGTTTTAGCTTTAACGATGCTAATGCTAGGCTATAGCTAAGTAGATATACAAACTCAGATTGTAGCTCGCTGACATTAGGGGTTCAAATCCTACTGTTTTTGTATCCATGAGATGATGTAATTTAGTAATCTGAGTGAACTATCCCTTCAACCCCTCCCACCTTAACCTCCCTCAGTCCCTCTCCATGCCCCTGACTGCTGACCCCTCTCTACAGGTCATCCGTAAGGGCTGGCTTACCATCAATCAGTATCATCAAGGGTGGGACCAAGGAGTACTGGTTTGTCCTGACCGCTGAGAGCCTGTCCTGGTTCAAGGATGATAAGGTGAGCACAGTGTCACTGATCTGGTCTGATGATGAGACCAGTGGAGCTGCTAAAGCTTTACTACTGAGGCCCACTAGTAGAGGCTGGACAAAATACACACCTGAGTACCGCAGAACAACACACATTCCTTTATTACAATCACATTTCTGTTTGGTACAAAAGACCTTCAAATACTACTGTCTTATGCAGTAAGGGAAGGTAGAGTGGGATACAGGTAAAGTAGAAAAGACATGGGCAGCTCGGGTTACATTCATCATAATCATCAAGCAGGAAGTCTGGGGTGTACTGGCTGGGATTGGCTGTGGGAGCTGTCCGTCAGGCTGTAGGTGCGATGTGGTTGGTCGGGGCGGCTGCCATCTGTCTGCCTGTCTGTGCCTGCTGTACAGGATAGGAAGGTCTGCACAGCAAGTGTAGACAGGCAGACACAACACAACTCTCTCTCAGCCTAACACAGCACTGCTTGCTCGTGATGTCCACGGACTGTGTGTGTGTGTGTGTCAGTGTGTCTTGGGATGGGCTGGGCTGTAACTTGTGTCAAATGCACACATGTAAGTACAGAGCTGGCCCAATACTACTTAAACTAAGCCCCGCTTTTCCCTACCATACCTCCCTCCCTCTCTCCATCCACTGTTCCCCCTGTCCCCCCCCCTCCTCCTCCTCTGGGAGTTGAGGCATTTGGAGCAGTTCACTCTGACACAGCTGGAGCCAAACCAACACACACACACATACACACACCCCTCCTTAATAATTAATCTCCAATCCCAGTCCACTGACATGGGTATGAAACCAACTATTATCTCAGTAACATAGTCTCTTCTAGCAGCGGTCTCTGACAGCACTACTGAAAGGAGAGCTACTAGTATCCTAGCTGGTACAGGAGGTTCTAGTGCCAGGTTAACATAACCCCTCTGCTCTGCCTTCTCTTTGACAATATTACCCACTACAATATTTGACTTTACTACACAGATTATACCTCGGTGTAGTTACAGGTATGCTGGAAAAAGTGTGATAATATCTGGTGAAATAATGATTAGAACTCTTTCTTTTCCAAAATGGAAACGGGGTAGACTGACAAAAGATGTCAACCATTTTCTAGACTAGGGGAGAGTGGGGTTAGTTGAGCCAAAGAGATACATTGAGCGACCCTTGTTTCTAGGAAAACATACACAAATTGAATCATTTGACCAAATATTTAGAAAGAGGTCGTCATTTCATGGAGGCTGTGAAGGAAGAAACCACATGGAAAAAGTGTTGGGTTGGGCTAACACAGCAAGTTAGGTCCAAAAAAATGGATTTTCACCAAGTCAAATGAATTTATTGTGTTAGAGGGTTCATGATGCTTGTATCTAAACCAAATGCTATCAAGATTTTTCTATACAACAGTTGTGGTCTCTATAAACAATATGAGGTCTTAAACCTAGCATAACAGTGCATCTTGTCGCTGTGTGGGCTAATATAGTCAATGTTTGACTTGAGGTAAGTTGTGCAAATGGCAAGATGAGAAAATTGAAGAGTTTTCTTCGCATGTGTTATGCAAGGCATTACCACTGGGACATGAGGTAACAACAGGGCCTGGCCCATGTTAAAAATGTTTCAAAAAGTACAAAGTGTTTGTTAGGTGTTAAGCCTATCTTAAAATATGCTTAAAATGATTCAAATACAAAAAAAGGGATTGTGTTGATTTGTGTTTGGGAAATAAAGATAAACATGGTTTTAAAAAGGTAGAGGTAATATTTCATTCAGTACAGAAATTTGTAGACTGCTTAACTTACCCTGTCCCACGGCTCAATTTATCCCATACCCCGGGGTAAGTTGTGCCAAGAGACCACTTTTTTTGACAAGCTATATTTTCAAAACTGTAATGTTCACATGAATTCTGATTCTCCAGGGATACAAAACATCCTGAAATATATAGTTTGTAGATATATTTGTTAGAAAGAATACTACATTTCCCTTGGCCGAGTGATGCTGAAAGCAAAAAAAGATACTCAACTTACCCCACTCTCCCCTACTGTTAGTCCAGTAGGAACCCTGTGCTCTCTCCATGCCCCTGTGTGTGTGTTTGTCTCAGTGTGTGTGTGTGTGGGGGGGGGGGGGGGGGTCTACTGTAGTAAATAATCCTTACTATCACAGCTATGTCACCATGCTGCCCCAACAACACTGTAGGCCACAAACACACTCCTCCCAGAGTTAGACCCAGGCCAAGCCTCTCTCTCGCAAAGCCTACTCTGTTTCTATCCACTTTCTCCACAAAGTTTTCTAGTTATCTTTCCCCATTCCCCTCCCACCCTTTTCCATCTCTTTCTTCCTTCTCTAATTCCCTCCTTCTGTCGTTCTCTTTCCCTACCTTTTCCTGCTGTATCCCTCCTATTCCCCCCCTTTTCCTTTTCCTTCTCTCACTCTTTCCCTCCCTCTCTCTCTCTCTGGTTGGCAGTCTCTCTGGGCCTGTACACATTCCTGGCTGGAGAACTCAAGGTTTAGACCAAACACCCGCTTAGCTTCCAACATCTATCCAGAGAAATCCCACATGGCCGCTTCTACACCTCCCCCTCCTCCCTGTTCTCCCCCCTTCCATCTCCTCCTTCTCCCCGCCAGACTCCCACTCACAACTCAATCTCCTCCCTCATCTCCCCCTTCCACAAATACTGATCACCTAGCCAAACCACTAGACTTTAGACTCTCTTTCTTTCTCTCTCTCTCACGCTCTCTCTTGTGATCTCTTACTTTTTCTCCATCTCATTCAATCATGTCTCCCCACAGTATGGTCACACTTAGTTATTTTCCTCACATAAACACACAAATACACAAACTGTACCCACTCACACAAACTCCCTCCCATATTTGCTGCTCACGCTCTCTAAATCTACACAATGGTTACTAATCTACACACCAAGACAATAAGTATAGACTCTACTCTCCGTACATTTCATCTAGACATAATGGATACACACTCATCTCCACACACGAAACAGTGTGTAATCTTTATATAAAACACTAACCAGACGTACATTCCTCCCTCCCTCTCTCCCTGCCTGAGGCCCGATGTGCAGCCTGAGGAAAAACAGATGACCTACGCCCATACACTCACCCTATACACTAGAGCTGGGAATTGCAAGGGACCTCACCATTCAATATTAGCACGATACTTAGGTGCCGATAGGATATGAATTGCCACGATTCTCTATTTTATTGCAATCTGATGTTCCAAACATATTGCTCACCATGTCTGCTGCAGAGAGACAAGAGAGAGCATGAGAAAACAAAGTTTTGCTCTCACGGAAATAAAAGAGCTGAACAATTATAAAGTATCAGTATTTATAAAGAAGATGGAGAACAAGCTATAGGATAAAAAATACCAGAGTTTTGGCTCAGGTACAGCCGAATAGCGTTAGCCAACGCTACCTAGTAAAAGCATTGATATTTGGAGTCAAAATATCAATATAATATTGTAAAAAAATACATTGCGATATGTAACTATGGATTTATCCCCCATCACTACTATACACACACTCCCATACAACACACACACACACACACACACACACACACACACACACACACACACACACACACACACACACACACACACACACACACACATGCTCCCATACAACACCCATACACTCACCCTACACTATCCACACACATTCCCATACAGCAATGCACACATTCCTATCCACACACATTCCCATACAGGTGTCTGTGTTGGGCCTGCTTGCTATATCACACAATGAGTCTGCAGAGGCTGTTTCAGATAGAGCAGCTCTGATGTGTGATCCACCATGAGCAGCCTGAAACACACACACACACACACACACACACACACACACACACACACACACACACACACACACACACACACACACACACACACACACACACACACACACACAATGAACTATCGTACTGACCACTGACAAATATAGCAGGCTTCTAGGCTTTCAAAACACACAAAGAACAACGTAGTAGCAGACAGCGAAAGACAAACCAGCAAAGACAAACTCATACATCTCGTCCCCAGTGTGAATGTGCTCATGCGTGTGTGTATATGCTTGTGTGTGTGTTTGAGAGAGAGTGATGGAAGCAATTCCTTGCCCAGTCTAACCAATGTGCAGACTACTGTACACCAGTAAGACCCTGAACAGGTAGTCTGAACACTGGGATGACGGAACAGGACTCTCGCTCTCTCCTTTATTTCTCTCCCTTCCTTTCTCTTTCCTTTTTCATCTGTGCAAAGTTTTGAAGGAGGTGGAGGAGTAGAAAGATGTCTCTTCTGCTCTCTACGTTTTATCTTCCTTCTTCTCTCATTCCTTTCTTTTATCTCGTTTTTCACCCGTCCAAAATTTGGTTGACAAACTAGGTAAAATATTCTCATTGTCTCCTCTCCTTTCTCGTCCTGAGTGACGGGTGAGGGGTCACACTCACACATGTGCACACACACTGGCTGTCCTCTTCTATGGGTCTGGGTCTTGTTCTGGTCGCGTCTCGGCCCAGTGTGTGTCAGGTCCTTGTGTGTGTGTGTGTCGGGGTTCCGAGGGGCTGCGTCCGAGCGAGCGGAGTATCCAGCCTCGACGTGGCACATTCACTTTCAGCACTGGGGATCTGCCAGTGCACTTAGGGAAGGCATAATGAAAAAAGGGAGAGAGGGAGGGACTAAGGCGCCATATATGGGTTGATGGGACCCTTGGGAATCAACTTTGGAGTGGTCTGCAGTTTCTCTCCCCTTCTCTCTTTCTCTCTCTCTCTCCCTCTTTCTCTAGATACCTCTCTCCCACTCATCTCTGTCAAAACTCACCTCCACTCCTCCATCTGTCCTCCCTCTCTTCAATCTCTCCTCTATTTCTTTTCTCCATTGGAATCCTCTCTCTCTCAGATATCTCTCTCTCTCTCAGATCTCTCTCTCTCTCTCTTTCGGATCTCTCTCTCTCTCTCTCTCTCTCTCTCTCTCTCTCTCTCAAGCAGTACCAGATGTTGTCGTCTGTCGACGTGCCAGCTTCGTTCTATAGTTTTGTTTCTGCCTCTCTAACAGGAAGTGGGCCCCTCTGGAAAAAAGAGAAAGAGGAATGAAGGAAGAAAGTTTTGGGGTTCAGGAGAGACCAACACACACACCCACTCAGACACACACACCTAAGTGTTTGTGAGACAGACTTGCACCTTTCCGTCCATTTCTGTTTCTGGGTAGGCTATACCCATCCCTCCTCCATATCCCCCTTCTCTCCATCTCACCTTCTGTCCTCTCCTCCCTCTCTCCACTCCATACTGTAACTATAGCTGTTTCCTGAGGCAGGTAGCCTAGCGCTTAAGAGCGTTGGCTCAGTAACCGAAAGGTCGCTGGTTTGAATCCCAGAGATGACTAGGTGGAAAATCTGTCGATATGCCCTTGAGCAGGGCACTTAGCCTTAATTGCTCCAGGGTCGACCATCAATGATGGCTGATCCCTGGCTGTGGACCCACTCTCCGAGGGTGTCAGGGGGAAGGGGATACGTAACAACAAAAAATAGGACAAATGTTAGCACCCTCCTAATTATTATTATTAAAAGTGAGAGCAAGGTGGAGGAGAGAAAAGGGGGAGAAGGGTGGAGGTGAGGAGAGGAATGTTTTGTTTTAGAGTAATAACTTTCACATGTGGGCTGGCTTCTTTCCCTCCCTCTCCCCTTCTCTCTCTTTCTCTTTCCTCTCCTCAACCACTATTTCTTTCCCTGTTTTTTACTATTTTTCTCTCATTCTTTCACTCCCTCCATTCTTGTCCCCATATTTTCTCTCCGCTTTGCTTCCTTTCTCTGTTTTCTTTCGACCATAATTTGTAATGGTGGTGACAGCCATCTTCAGCACCAAACAGAGGTGTGAAGAGCAGCTTCATGTCCAGTAACATGCCTACTCCATCTTCAGCACCGAACAGAGGTGTGAAGAGCAGCTTCATGTCCAGTAACATGCCTACTCCATATTCAGCACCGAACAGAGGTGTGAAGAGCAGCTTCATGTCCAGTAACATGCCTACTCCATCTTCAGCACCGAACAGAGATGTGGAGAGCAGCTTCATGTCCAGTAACATGCCTACTCCATCTTCAGCACCGAACAGAGGTGTGAAGAGCAGCTTCATGTCCAGTAACATGCCTACTCCATCTTCAGCACCGAACAGAGGTGTGAAGAGCAGCTTCATGTCCAGTAACATGCCTACTCCATATTCAGCACCGAACAGAGGTGTGAAGAGCAGCTTCATGTCCAGTAACATGCCTACTCCATCTTCAGCACCGAACAGAGATGTGGAGAGCAGCTTCATGTCCAGTAACATGCCTACTCCATCTTCAGCACCGAACAGAGGTGTGAAGAGCAGCTTCATGTCCAGTAACATGCCTACTCCATATTCAGCACCGAACAGAGGTGTGAAGAGCAGCTTCATGTCCAGTAACATGCCTACTCCATCTTCAGCACCGAACAGAGGTGTGAAGAGCAGCTTCATGTCCAGTAACATGCCTACTCCATCTTCAGCACCGAACAGAGATGTGGAGAGCAGCTTCATGTCCAGTAACATGCCTACTCCATCTTCAGCACGAACAGAGGTGTGAAGAGCAGCTTCATGTCCAGTAACATGCCTACTCCATATTCAGCACCGAACAGAGGTGTGAAGAGCAGCTTCATGTCCAGTAACATGCCTACTCCATCTTCAGCACCGAACAGAGGTGTGAAGAGCAGCTTCATGTCCAGTAACATGCCTACTCCATATTCATCACCGAACAGAGGTGTGAAGAGCAGCTTCATGTCCAGTAACATGCCTACTCCATCTTCAGCACCGAACAGAGGTGTGAAGAGCAGCTTCATGTCCAGTAACATGCCTACTCCATCTTCAGCACCGAACAGAGGTGTGAAGAGCAGCTTCATGTCCAGTAACATGCCTACTCCATCTTCAGCACCGAACAGAGGTGTGAAGAGCAGCTTCATGTCCAGTAACATGCCTACTCCAGCTTCAGCACCGAACAGAGGTGTGAAGAGCAGCTTCATGTCCAGTAACATGCCTACTCCATCTTCAGCACCGAACAGAGGTGTGAAGAGCAGCTTCATGTCCAGTAACATGCCTACTCCATCTTCAGCACCGAACAGAGGTGTGAAGAGCAGCTTCATGTCCAGTAACATGCCTACTCCAGCTTCAGCACCGAACAGAGGTGTGAAGAGCAGCTTCATGTCCAGTAACATGCCTACTCCATCTTCAGCACCGAACAGAGGTGTGAAGAGCAGCTTCATGTCCAGTAACATGCCTACTCCATATTCAGCACCGAACAGAGGTGTGAAGAGCAGCTTCATGTCCAGTAACATGCCTACTCCATCTTCAGCACCGAACAGAGGTGTGAAGAGCAGCTTCATGTCCAGTAACATGCCTACTCCATCTTCAGCACCGAACAGAGGTGTGAAGAGCAGCTTCATGTCCAGTAACATGCCTACTCCATCTTCAGCACCGAACAGAGGTGTGAAGAGCAGCTTCATGTCCAGTAACATGCCTACTCCATATTCAGCACCGAACAGAGGTGTGAAGAGCAGCTTCATGTCCAGTAACATGCCTACTCCATCTTCAGCACCGAACAGAGATGTGGAGAGCAGCTTCATGTCCAGTAACATGCCTACTCCATCTTCAGCACCGAACAGAGGTGTGAAGAGCAGCTTCATGTCCAGTAACATGCCTACTCCATATTCAGCACCAAACAGAGGTGTGAAGAGCAGCTTCATGTCCAGTAACATGCCTACTCCATCTTCAGCACCGAACAGAGATGTGAAGAGCAGCTTCATGTCCAGTAACATGCCTACTCCATCTTCAGCACCGAACAGCTTCATGTCCAGTAACATGCCTACTCCATCTTCAGCACCGAACAGAGGTGTGAAGAGCAGCTTCATGTCCAGTAACATGCCTACTCCATATTCAGCACCGAACAGAGGTGTGAAGAGCAGCTTCATGTCCAGTAACATGCCTACTCCATCTTCAGCACCGAACAGAGGTGTGAAGAGCAGCTTCATGTCCAGTAACATGCCTACTCCATCTTCAGCACCGAACAGAGATGTGGAGAGCAGCTTCATGTCCAGTAACATGCCTACTCCATCTTCAGCACGAACAGAGGTGTGAAGAGCAGCTTCATGTCCAGTAACATGCCTACTCCATATTCAGCACCGAACAGAGGTGTGAAGAGCAGCTTCATGTCCAGTAACATGCCTACTCCATCTTCAGCACCGAACAGAGATGTGGAGAGCAGCTTCATGTCCAGTAACATGCCTACTCCATCTTCAGCACGAACAGAGGTGTGAAGAGCAGCTTCATGTCCAGTAACATGCCTACTCCATCTTCAGCACGAACAGAGGTGTGAAGAGCAGCTTCATGTCCAGTAACATGCCTACTCCATATTCAGCACCGAACAGAGGTGTGAAGAGCAGCTTCATGTCCAGTAACATGCCTACTCCATCTTCAGCACCGAACAGAGGTTCAGCTTCATGTCCAGTAACATGCCTACTCCATATTCAGCAGGTGTGAAGAGCAGCTTCATGTCCAGTAACATGCCTACTCCATATTCAGCACCGAACAGAGGTGTGAAGAGCAGCTTCATGTCCAGTAACATGCCTACTCCATCTTCAGCACCGAACAGAGGTGTGAAGAGCAGCTTCATGTCCAGTAACATGCCTACTCCATCTTCAGCACCGAACAGAGGTGTGAAGAGCAGCTTCATGTCCAGTAACATGCCTACTCCATATTCAGCACCGAACAGAGGTGTGAAGAGCAGCTTCATGTCCAGTAACATGCCTACTCCATCTTCAGCACCGAACAGAGGTGTGAAGAGCAGCTTCATGTCCAGTAACATGCCTACTCCATCTTCAGCACCGAACAGAGGTGTGAAGAGCAGCTTCATGTCCAGTAACATGCCTACTCCATCTTCAGCACCGAACAGAGGTGTGAAGAGCAGCTTCATGTCCAGTAACATGCCTACTCCATCTTCAGCACCGCCTACTCCAACAGAGGTGTGAAGAGCAGCTTCATGTCCAGTAACATGCCTACTCCATCTTCAGCACCGAACAGAGGTGTGAAGAGCAGCTTCATGTCCAGTAACATGCCTACTCCATCTTCAGCACCGAACAGAGGTGTGAAGAGCAGCTTCATGTCCAGTAACATGCCTCCATCTTCCAGCTTCATTCCAGTAACACCTACTCCAGCTTCAGCAGAACAGAGGTGTGAAGAGCAGCTTCATGTCCAGTAACATGCCTACTCCATATTCAGCACCGAACAGAGGTGTGAAGAGCAGCTTCATGTCCAGTAACATGCCTACTCCATCTTCAGCACCGAACAGAGGTGTGAAGAGCAGCTTCATGTCCAGTAACATGCCTACTCCAGCTTCAGCACCGAACAGAGGTGTGAAGAGCAGCTTCATGTCCAGTAACATGCCTACTCCATCTTCAGCACCGAACAGAGGTGTGAAGAGCAGCCTCATGTCCAGTAACATGCCTACTCCATATTCAGCACCGAACAGAGGTGTGAAGAGCAGCTTCATGTCCAGTAACATGCCTACTCCATATTCAGCACCAAACAGAGGTGTGTGTGTTGAAGTGGTTTTATGTAAGATTAGTGTATGACAGGCATATCTGAAAAGGGCTGGGGGGGGGCACACACCTGGTCTCTGACCTCCTCACTGACTGACTGACAGAGAGATGGAGTGGGTAAGGATGGGGTGGGCTGGGCATGGGCTATGGCTGAGCTGGGTGGGACCTGGTTCGTGAGTGTGTGTGTGGACCGCAGCATACCGAGGGCAGGCTCATTAAGCAGCTAATCAAAGCCAGAGTTCTGGACCAGAGATGAGGCAGCTCTTGTTAGGAAACTATTTAACCACTCGCCACAAGAAGGAGGGAAAGAAAGAAGGCTGGATGGGGTGAGAGTGGGGAGAGGGGGAGAGCGATCAGTCAGGAATGTGTCAAAAGCGTGTCCTACTGCGCCCCTTGACCCCCCTTCTCTCTGTGTGTGTTTGTGTGTGCATGATTTGTGTCCACAGTCCTGATTCCAATGCTCTGGTTGTCCCTGTCTGACAGTAATCAGAACCTTTAGGAAAGTCCCTGATCTAAAAGCAGGGAAAGAGGGAGGGAGAAAGGAAAAATGGAGAAACGGATCCTTGCTAAAATTCCTCAAGAGGAGAGAAAAGCTCACTATCCCTGGCCACAGCGGAACAGAGCGAGGAAAAGGGGGATGTGAGTGACTGGTTACAATCCAGCCATTGTAAAGCATTAAGAGAGAGAAGGGGAGCCTCCTACTGGCCCTCCTAACTAATACTAACCCTTCTGGCCGTCCGTCCAACACCATCTTCAGCAGCATCTGGTCTCCCATCCAGGGATCAACCAGACCCAACCCTACTTAGCCTACAGACAGAGGAGATCTCATGAGATATGTGGTCAGGCTGCTATTCAGAACACTCAAGACAGCTTGAGTTTGGAGACAGACAGACAAATATACTGCGCGCACACACACGCACCACCAACAATATCAGTTTAGAAAACATGAGAGAGGGAGAAACAAAAGGACAGGAACACAGAGTGGTTAAAGAGAATGTTTAACAGATGCGTGTGCCTGTGTGTGGTGTGTGTGTGTGTTTAACAGATGGGTTTTAGACCGCTCCAGATTCTTGCCTCTGTCAGACGCAGCGGCGTCTCCCTGAGAGAGAGAGAGAGAGAGAGAGAGAGAGAGAGAGAGAGAGAGAGAGACTCTGTGGGTATGGATGTGTGAGTTTAGTTATTCATTGTGTGTGAAGGTGTGTGTTCCAGCTCTGATAACATGTGTGAGACTTATGGTGTAGTCGTGTGTATGCATGTGGCATGCAACCTCAAACCTGGAGAGGAAGATGACTGTTTGATTGTATCTGTTATAATTGTTAGAAGGTATATAAGGACTAGAGGTTCTTGGATGTGGGAATAGTTGTGTTCTGAAGCTGCTGGCTGGGTGATGTAGTTTGAGGTAGCTGACATTATGCAATGTAATTGTAGGAACGTGTATAAGGACTACGGGTTCCTGGAGCTGGCGTTTGGCTCTCAGGAGGAGGTAGACAGCTGGAAAGCTTCTCTGCTGAGAGCCAGAGTCTATCCTGAGACAGTCACTGTGAGTATCTTAGTCAAAACTCCTGACCCGTAACTCTAACCTCTAACCCTAAAACCATGACCAATAAAGTAACTGTGAATAGCCTAACCCTGACCCCTTACCTTCTAACCCTAACTATAAACTACACCTTCCCTTATTCTCTGCCTGGCTACCCTTCACCTCTCTCCTTCCCCCCCCCTTGCCTTCAGTCATTGGCTGCTCACAGCTTCCCTGTCGAAACAGTTCGGAACAGTTTGTACACAAAACATTAGGAACATTATTGGTTGGTGAGCGGACCCCAGACCTCACAACCACAAAGGGCAATGGGTTTTATAACTGATTCAAGTATTTTTAGCCAGATCCTAATTGGTATGTTGAATTTTATGTTCTTTTTCATGGCGTAGAAGGCACTTCTTCCCTTCTCTCAGATCGTTCACAGCTTTGTTGAAGTTACCTGTGGCTCTAATGTTTAGGTACGTATAGTTTTTGTGTGCTCAGGAATTGTATTTGTGGTCCTGGCAACCAGACTTTTTTTGGAACACCATTATTTTTGTCTTACTGAGATGTACTGTCATGTACTGCCCTCGCCAATTCTGTGATATATATATTGAGGAGGGTGGGGCACAAGCTACATCCATGTCTCACCCCATGGCCCTGTGGAAAGTTGTTTGTGTACATGGATTTTATATTGTCATATGTTTTCCCCCAACACTGCTTTCCATCAATTTGTATAGCAGACCCTCATGCCAAATTGAGTAAAACACTTTTTAAAATCAACAAAGCATGAGAAGACTTTGCTTTTGTTTTGGTTTGTTTGTCAATTAGGGTGTGCAGGTTGAATACGTGGTCTGTCATATGGTAGTTTGGTAAAAATACTATTTACATTTGCTCATTTACGTAAGCGCAACGCCTGTTGAATATGTTTGGTGTCAGTAAACGTTGGCAAAGAAGCATAATTAAAATTTTGCCAGCAACATATTTGCAGTCAACAATGCTCTGGATAATATCAAAACAGCCTAACTAGGGCGGGTAAAATAGTCAGAGTGAGCTGTTCTCTCATTTGTGTCTGGAAGAAGCAAGCAAGCTAGCCAATGTTAGCCAATTAGCTTGGGTGCTGTCGTTAGGTCTGAACGCTTGAATCAACCCTACTGCTCGGCCAGAGCGTCCAGTGTGCACTCTGAGCGCTCAGAGAGCGAAACACTGAATTTACGTACGGACAATCTGACAATGCTCTGAGTTTATGAACGGGCACACTCTGGCACTCCAGATTACATTTACGAACCCACCCGTAGTATAAACCAGCCTTTTGAAAGCTTTGGTTGTTTTGTACATGGCCTCACATGTGAATCCTTAACGTAACCCATCTCTTTAAGGATTTAGAGGGTCTGAACGATGCTGAATGGGTGTAGACAAAGAAGAGCTCTCCATTAGGTGTCCGAAAACATTCAAGGGACATTTTCAAGTTCATCATCTTTCAAAGCATAATTACTTTCCCATTGTTCCTCAACTATAGTGTATGGTATACCATTTTCTAATTTGGTAAATGTAAAAAACACAATTTCAAATTTTGCCACATAAGACCGAATCGAGCCAGTCGGTCACGTGTGAAATTAGTTTTGATTTAGAATGGACCATTATTATGCACCTGTCTCGGGGCAGGGGAACAAATACATGTAATCTATGCACTTAAATAGCAAATGGAGGGTGCTTTTCCCATGGTTCATTTTAATACTAGTCAGGTAGGCTATACTCCTGTTGTAAAGAGAAGCAATGTGCTTAATATTAGGAAAGTTGAGAAATACATATAGTAGGCCTAACCTATAGAAGGCTGATGGGATCCTCCTCTTTTTATTATAGGCCATCACTCAGTTTTCTCACGCAATTGCATAGACTATAGAAATGTTGAGCTCATGGGCTCTCATTAAGTGTATCGGCACCATTAAACAGTAAGCAGTTTAAAGACACGATAGATAGGGCAGCCGTGCTTCTTGCCCCTAGGCAACTTTGCAGTATTTTTCCGTGTCATTTCTTATATTATCAGAATTTGTTTTGTGTTATTACATACAGCCGGGAAGAACTTTTGGATATCAGAGTGGCGGTAACTCACCAGCATTAATACCAGGAATACGACTTTCCCGAATTAGATCCTTTGTTCGTACCCCCTAGGGCAATTGAACTAAATCCAGAGGCTGATCCAAAATACCGCCGGCGGAGAAGAGTTACTCAGAGTGGACTTCTTGTCCAACTCAGAAGGTGAGTACACCACCCACCGCTTCCGAGTATATTACTCGCTAATGTTCAGTCTCTGGATAATAAAATTGATGAGCTCAGGGTGAGGATTTCCTTCCAGAGAGACATCAGGGATTGTAACATACTATGTTTCACAGAATAAATATCTCTCTGGGAAGAAGAAGGGAGGGGGTGTATGGTTCATGATTAACTACTCATGGTGTGATAACACACAGGAACTCAAGTCCTTTTGTTCACCCAACCTAGAATACCTCACAATCAAATGCCAACCGTATTACCTCCAAAGAGAATTATCTTTGGTTATAGTCACGGCCATGTATATTCCCCCTCAAGCCGATACCACGATGGTCCTCAAAGAACTTCACTGGACCTTATGCAAACTGGAAACCACATCCTGAGACCGCATTTATTGTAGCTGGGTATTTTAACAAAGCAAATTTGAGGAAAAAGCTACCGAAGTTCTATCAACACATTGACTGTAGTACTTGCGCTGCTAAAACACTCGATCACCGCTGCTCCAACTTCTGGGATGCCTTTAACCTCTCTGGGCAACCCGACACGCAAGTGTCCCACCTTGCCAACAATAAATACAAATGCGCTACGCCAAATGCTAATAGCACTCGTTAAAACTCAAACGTTCATTAAAACTCACATGCAGGGTACTCAATTCAAGCTACACTCATTGTGAATCTAGCCAACAAGTCAGATTTTTAAAATGCTTTTCATGAGAAGCTATTATCTGATAGCATGCAACACCCCGAAATACCAGAAGGGGACGTAAACAAAATAATTAGCGTAGCCGGCGCTACACAAAACGCAGAAATAAAATATAAAACATTCTTTACCTTTGACGAGCTTCTTTGTTGGCACTCCTATATGTCCCATAAACATCACAATTGGGTCTTTTTTTTCGATTAAATCAGTCCTTGTATACCCAAAATGTCCATTTATGAAGACCGTCAGATCCAGGAAAAACACCGTTTTTAAACGCAACGTTATTTTTTTAAATTAAAAAAGTTGCCTATAAACTTTGACAAAACACTTCAAACTACTTCTGTAATCCAACTTTAGGTATTAGTAAATGTTAATAAACGATCAAATTGATCACGGAGCGATCTGTATTCAATAGCAACAAGTTTGGAAAACGTAGCCCACTTTTCCGGTTCCATTTTTTCCAGCTGTGGACCTGAAGACCGGATGTGCCTATTACTCAGATGACCAAGGATTTAGTTGCATCGAAATCACAACACTGGCGACATCGTGTGGAAGCTGTAGGAATTGTAATCCCATCCTTAAGTATTTTTCCTTCCAATAGACAATACAAAGACTGGCGGATTGATTTTTTCTCAGTCGATTTTGTGATCAGGTTTTCTTGCGATTTTGACCACGGAACACGTTCTGTTATAGTCACAGACATCATTGAACCAGTTTTAGAAACTTCAGAGTGTTTTCTATGCACACATACTAATCATATGCATATACTATATTCCTGGCATGAGTAGCAGGACGTTGAAATGTTGCGCGATTTTTAACAGAATGTTGAAAAAAGTAGCCCGATCTCTAACAGGTTTTAAGGCCCTCCTTTTGGCAAATCTGATCACGACTCCATTTTGCTCCTCCTTTCATATAGGCAGAAACTCAAACAGGAAGTACCCGTGCTAAGGACTATTCACCGCTGGTCTGACCAATCAGAATCTACGCTTGTTTTGATCACACGGACTGGGATATTTTCCAGGTAGCCTCCGAGAATAACATTGACGAATACACTGATACGGTGACTGAGTTTATCAGGAAGTGAATAGGAGATGTTATGCCCACTGTGACTATTATCACCTATCCTAACCAGAAATCGAGGATAGATGGCAGCATTCGTGCAAAACTGAAAGCTCAAACCATTGCATTTAATGATGGCAAGGTGACTAGGAATTTGGCCGAATACAAACAGAGTAGTTTTTCCCTCTGTAAGGCACTCAAACAGGCAAAACGTCAGTATAGAGACAAAGTGGAGTCACAATTCAACGGCTCAGACATGAGACGAATGTGGCAGGGTCTACAGACAATCACAGACTACAAAAGGAAAACCAGCCACATCGTGGACACCAACATATTGTTTCCGCCCTTTTTGAAGATAACCCAGTGCCACCGACACGGCCTGCTACCAAGGACTGTGGGCTCTCGTTCTCCATGGCCGACGTGAGTAAGACATTTAAGCGTGTTAACCCTTGCAAGGCTGCCAGCCCAGATGGTGTCCCTCGCCGTGTCCTCAGAGCATGCGCAGACCAGCTGGCTGGAATGTTTACGGACATATTCAGTCTCTCCCTATCCCAGTCTGCTGTCCCCACATGCTTCAAGATGGCCACCATGGTTCCTGTACCCAAGAAAGCAAAGGTAACTGAACTAAATGACTAACACCCCATAGCACTCACTGACTTCATGAAGTGCTTTGGGAGACTAGTCAAGGATCTTATCACCACAATAGATCCACAGATGATGCAATCACCATTACACTGCCTTATCCCATCTGGACAAGAGGAATAGCTTTATAAGAATGCTGTTGACTATAGCTCAGCATTCAACACCATAGTACCCACCAAGCTCAACATTAAGCTCAAGGCCCTGGGTCTGAACCCCACCCTGTGCAACTGGGTCCTTTTCTTCCTGACAGGCCTCACCCAGGTTGGTGAAGGTAGGATACAACACCTCCACTTTGATGATCCTCAACGCTGGGGACCCACAAGGGTGCATGCTCAGCCCCCTCCTGCACTCCCTGTTCATCCATGAATATATGGCCACACATGCCTCCAACTCAATCATCAAGTTTGCAGACGACACAACAGTAGTAGGCTGGATTACCAACAATGACGAGACAACCTACAGGGATGAGGTGAGGGCTCTGGGAGTGTGGTGCCAGAAATAACCTCTCATCAACGTCAAACAAAACAAAGGAGCTGATCGTGGACTTCAGGAAACAGCAGAGGAAGCACCCCCCTATTCACATCAATGGGACTGCAGTGGAGAAGGTGGAAAGTTCCTTGGAGTACAGATCACTGACAAACTGAAATGGTCCACCCACACAGTGTGGTGAAGAAGGTACAACAGCACCTCTTCACCCTCAGGAGGCTGAAGAAATTTGGCTTGGCACCGGAGGCAAACTACCTGCCCTTCAGGACACCTACAGCACCCGATGTCACAGGAAGGCCAAACATATCATCAAGGACAACAACCACCTGAGCCACTGCCTGTTCACCCCGATATCATCCAGAAGGTGAAGTCAGTACAGGTGCATCAAAGCTGGGACCGAGATACTGAAAAACAGTTTCTATCTCAAGGCCGTCAGACTGTTAAATAGTCATCACTAGCACATTAGATGCTGCTGCAATTTTGCATTGCTCATCTCATATGTACACTGCTCAAAAAAATAAAGGGAACACTAAAATAACACATCCTAGATCTGAATGAATGAAATATTCCTATTAAATACTTTTTTTCTTTACATTGTTGAATGTGCTGACAACAAAATCACACAAAAATGATCAAACCACACTACAGGTTGATACAACTTTGATGTAATGTCCTTAAAACAAGTCAAAATGAGGCTCAGTAGTGTGTGTGGCCTCCACGTGCCTGTATGACCTCCCTACAAAGCCTGGGCATGCTCCTGATGAGGTGGCGGATGGTCTCCTGAGGGATCTCCTCCCAGACCTGGACTAAAGCATCCGCAAACTCCTGGACAGTCTGTGGTGCAACGTGGCGTTAGTAGATGGAGCGAGACATGATGTCCCAGATGTGCTCAATTGGATTCAGGTCTGGGGAACGGGCGGGCCAGTCCATAGCATCAATGCCTTCCTCTTGCAGGAACTGCTGACACACTCCAGCCACATGAGGTCTAGCATTGTCTTGCATTAGGAGGAACCCAGGGCCAACCGCACCAGCATATGGTCTCACAAGGGGTCTGAGGATCTCATCTCGGTACCTAATGGCAGTCAGGCTACCTCTGGCGAGCACATGGAGGGCTGTGCGGCCCCCCAAAGAAATGCCACCCCACACCATGACTGACCCACCGCCAAACCGGTCATGCTGGAGGATGTTGCAGGCAGCAGAACGTTCTCCACGGCGTCTCCAGACTCTCTCACGTCTGTCACGTGCTCAGTGAGTGAGTGAGTTTATTTTTATTTTTACAGGGACAGTGCACATTAATCAACGTTTCAGTAAAAGTGCCGGTTTTAGCCAGCCGGCTAATTTTCAACCGCAGTTCCTGGGCAGGTTATTAAAAACAATTACAATATAGACAATAGCAACATAGAACAAGCAAGACATAGCAACATAGGACAAGCAAGACATAGTATACAGACAGAGCAACATAGGACAAGCAAGACGTAGCATACAGACAGAGCAACATAGAACAAAAAGCAGCAAGACAAAATTCATAAAAGCACACCTGTTGGCACTCCTATATGTTACACAAGCTACAGACAACAGACAACATGGAAAGCGGTAACACACAGCTAGGGACCATGTTCACAAATCTGATTGACCTTTAGCCATGTCTTCAAGCATTTTGTGAAAGTGTGATATGTGGTGCAGTTATGTGTGTCTGATGGCAGTGTATTCCAGACATGGGAAGCTCTCACAGAGAATGCAGATTTACTAAAGGTGCTTTTCCTTAGGGGAACTATACAGTCACCTCTCATGGCAGACCTTGTGGATCTGCTGCCATATGTCTGGGTTTTCTGTATGAACCTGCTTTCATCTGTGAAGAGCACAGGGCGCCAATGACGAATTTGCCAATCTTGGTGTTCTCTGGCAAATGCCAAACGTCCTGCATGGTGTTGGGCTGTAAGCACAACCCCCACCTGTGGACGTCGGGCCCTCATACCACCCTCATGGAGTCTGTTTCTGACCGTTTGAGCAGACACATGCACATTTGTGGCCTGGTGGAGGTCATTTTTCAGGGCTCTGGCAGGGCTCCTCCTTGCACAAAGGCGGAGGTAGCGGTCCTGCTGCTGGGTTGTTGCCCTCCTACGGCCTCCTCCACGTCTCATGATGTACTGGCCTGTCTCCTGGTAGCGCCTCCATGCTCTGGATACTACGCTGACAGACACAGCAAACCTTCTTGCCACAGCTCGCATTGATGTGCCATCCTGGATGAGCTGCACTACCTGAGCCACTTGTGTGGGTTGTAGACTCCGTCTCATGCTACCACTAGAGTGAAAGCACCGCCAGGAAGCATAGGAACTGAGAAGTGGTCTGTGGTCTCCACCTGCAGAACCACTCCTTTATTGGGGGTGTCTTGCTAATTGCCTATAATTTCCACCTGTTGTCTATTCCATTTGCACAACAGCATGTGAAATTTATTGTCAATCAGTGTTGCTTCCTAAGTGGACAGTTTGACTTTACAAAAGTGTGATTGACTTGGAGTTACATTGTGTTGTTTAAGTGTTCCCTTTTTTTGAGCAGTGTATATATTGTATTCTATTCTACTGTATCTTAGTCTATGCCACTCTGACATTGCTCATCCAAATATTTATATATTCTTAATTCCATTCCTTAGATGTGTGTGCATTATTGTGAAATTGTTAGATATTACTGCACTGTTGTACCTAGAAACACAAGCATTTCACTGCACCCGCAATAACATCTGCTAAACATGTGTACGTGACCAATCGAAAATCGAATCCAATTTGATCACATTTGCATTGATGTCAGAGTGATTAGCGGGACAATAGAGTGCCGAGTACCAGGCAGTTAGTAATTTTGGTAGGCTACTAATGACCATCAGCAGCATCAGAGCTGGTTGAATTTGACTGCCTTCATGACTCGTGACTGTCGATTTGGCGGTAATACGGTCACGGTAACAGCCCTAGATCAGACTCGCTTGGGGTGGGGGATTCGTCACCAAGAGAAAGCTTCTCCTGCCGTGCTCTTGCTTTGATTTTGTGGAAGTCCTTTCTGGAAATGTATGAAGTTGCCCTGCACCACCACTGTTCCATACAGGTTGACAGAAGGAGAGGGTCTTTCTCAGGGTCCTCGTTTTAAGATATGTTCTGATTTTCCGCCCGCCGCCAATACCCTCTCTCTTAAGAGGAATAGTGTGCTCTCATAGCTCTGTGCCATGCCCAGGGATGGTCTGTGTTGAAGATTAAGTTGCTTACATTCCGATTTGTGTAGCAGTCAACAAAGATTGTCTGGATTGTCCATGAGGAGCTTCTCATTGTACTCTTTCTGTGTCTTGTCATTTTTTTTATGTCCAAGGGGTACTATACTGTGGTGACCTCTGCACAGAGGGAAGCCATGGGGCAAGGGGTCAAAGATGCTTCTGCATTTGGGTGGGGGAGGAACTCTGCTGCCATTGTTTGGCTCAGGGGCTTCACACCTTTTACTTCACACTTCAGTGGTTATTAATGTTGCAGCTGGGTCTGTTCTTCAAGATTGGTAGCCTTTTAACTTAGCATTCAGTCTTTATAAAGTGAAACATCTAGAGATTATTGTAATATTCTTTTCATTCTAGGATTTCGAAGTAACTTCCGACTGAACATTACATACTCAGTTCCAGGTTGGATGATATTTTCAGGTTTCTTTTGTGCTTCTTTTGCTGGTTGCTGGTTTGTCAGAAAGTTTGCTGGATAGTCCTTGGCAGTAAGAATCCTTGGTCATATAAATCCTTCCAGAATCCTTCCAGGTAATTTGTCCAAGATAAGGTTGTAGATTTGGAGTTTTGATTTGGAGTGAAGGTTATGTTGTGGGGGGTAGTATCCAATTTTATACAACCCTAAATCTTTTTGTAAAAATGCAGAAAGATTCAGCTCATCTGCTCATGACCTCTCTATAACTCTGCCTCTCCCTCTTTCCCTCCCTCACTCTCTCGCCTGTGCCAGGTTGATAAGGAGAGTAATGGTTCTAGTGATAGTTTCTCTATGGACTCTCAGTTGGAGCGTCAAGTAGAGACCATCCGGGAACCTGGTGGACTCCTACATGGACATCATTTACAAAGCCATTAGAGACCTCGTGCCCAAGACCGCCATGCACCTCATGGTCAACAACGTACATCTGTGTCTGTCCGGCAGACTCCCCTCATAACTCTCTGTTGGTGAAGAAATATATAATCTCTCTCCTTTCTCCATAGGTAAAGGAGTACATTCGTAATGACCTCCTGGTGCAGCTCTACTCTCTAACAGAGAAGTGTGTGTTGATGGATGAGTATCCAGGGGAGAGAGGAGGCACTGGGGACTCACGCTGCCTTGGAGGCCCTGGCCATTATCGGAGACATCTCTACCTCCACCTCCACCTGCTCCACTACCTCCTCCTGTTGACTCCTTCTGGCTGCATGGAGCCCCTGCGACCAGCCGCAGGTAACACACAAACACACACATGGGTGCACACATATCATAACGCTAACCACCTTCCCTCAGGTCTCACAGTCATACAGCTCTAGCTCCTAAGCATATAGCCTCTGCTCCCAGAGCCCCCACCCTCCACCAGAGGCCCCACCTCCATGATGCTACTAGTCTCCTCCGTGCTGCACCTCATCCTCATGGACCAACCAGCAACAACGCTGATACCAACCAGTCTCCACCAGGCGGACTTATCAGATTGCCCCCCAATGTACCCAGGTAACCATGACGGTGATGTTCGGGGAAGCAGGTAGCATAGAGGTTAGAGTGTTGGGCCGGTAACCTAAAGGTCACTAGTTCTAATCCCCAAACTGACCAGGTGAAAAATCGTTCCCTTGAGAAGAGCACTTAACCCTAATTGCTCCAGGGATGCTGTTGACAATGGCAGACCGTGACCCCACTCTCTGAGTTGTCTCGGGGATATGCAAAAAACATATTTCCAATTCCCACATGCGTATTAATACACACTTACAGTACATACAGTTGAAGTCAGAAGTTTACATACACTTAGGTTGGAGTCATTAAATCTAATTTTTCAACCACTCAAATTGTTAACAAACTAGTTTTGGCAAGTCGGTTAGGACATCTACTTTGTGCATGACACAAGTAATTTTTCCAACAATTGTTTACAGACAGATTATTTCACATATAATTCACATACACTAAGTTGGCTGTGCCTTTAAACAGCTTGGAAAATTCCAGAAAATGATGTCATGGCTTTAGAAGTTTCTGATAGGCTAATTGACATCATTTGAGTCAATTGGAGGTGTACCTGTGTATGTATTTCAAGGCCTACCTTCAAGCTCAGTGCCTCTTTGCTTGACATGGGAAAATCAAAAGAAATCAGCCAAGACCTCAGAAAAAAATTGTAGACCTCCAGAAGTCTGGTTCATCATTGGGAGCAATTTCCAAATGCCTGAAGGTACCACGTTCATCTGTAAAAACAATAGCATGCAAGTATAAACACCATGGGACCACGCAGTCGTCATACCGCTCAGGAAGGAGATGCGTTCTGTCTCCTAGAGATGAACGTACTTTGGTGCGAAAAGTGCAAATCAATCCCAGAACAACAGCAAAGGACCTTGTGAAGATGCTGGAGGAAACAAGTACAAACATATCTATATCCACAGTAAAATGAGTCCTATATCGACATTACCTGAAAGGCCGCTCAGCAAGGAAGAAGCCACTGCTCCAAAACCGCCATAAAAAAGCCAGACCGGTTTGCAACTGCACATGGGGACAAAGATCATACTTTTTGGAGAAACGTCCTCTGGTCTGATGAAACAAAAATAGAACTGTTTGGCCATAATGACCATCGTTATGTATGAAGGAAAAAGGGGGAGGCTTGCAAGCCGAAGAACACCATCCCAACCGTGAAGCACAGGGGTGGCAGCATCATGTTGTGGGGGTGCGTTGCTGCAGGAGTGACTGGTGCACTTCACAAAATAGATGGCGTCATGAGGAAGGGAAATTATGTGGATATATTGAAGCAACATGTCAAGACATCAGTCAGGAAGTTAAAGCTTGGTTGCAAATGGGTCTTTCAAATGGACAATGACCACGCTACCTGAAACATTTGACCCAAGTTAAACAATTTAAAGGCAATGCTACCAAATACTAATTGAGTGTATGTAAACTTCTGACCCACTGGGAATGTGATAAATAAAAGCTGAAATGAATCATTCTCTCTACTTTTATTCTGACATTTCACATTCTCAAAGTGGTGATCCTAACTAACCTAAGACAGGGAATTTTTACTAGGATTAAATGTCAGGAATTGTGAAAAACTGATTTTAAATGTATTTCGCTAAGGTGTATGTGAACTTCCGACTTCATCTTGTATGTGAAATAGGACAAATATAAGCACCCACCTTATTATTATTGAGGTTCAACTTGATTTATTTGCTATTTGATGAAATTCTTTAATGCTGTGGTACTTCAAGCATGCACACAGGCACGCACACACACAGCTAAACATTGGGCTGCAGAGAAAGAGGTTATTTGAGCTGGGGTGGGGGTCTGTTGGAAAATGTGTTTTTCATTTATTTCCTATCAACCCCAGTATACAGACCCTTTCTATTTCTCACCTCTCTCTCTCTCTCCATCTCAACCTCCCTTTCTCCTGGCATGGATTTGTTTGACTGCTTTCCATTTTTCCTAATGTAATATCTTTCTCCCTGCTCTTCCACTTCTCTCCCTCCACTCATTCCTCCCCTGCTTTTGGGCTGTACATTTTTTTCTCCCCCCTAATTTCCTCTCCAACCATTATTTTGGGCCTCACCCATCATCCCTCTTTCCTTTTCAAGCCCCTACCTAACTCTCCCTCCATAACTCACCCTCTCTTTTTCTCTACCTCTATCCCAGGAAAAGCACAAGCCCCTTTCTCTTATTTCACATCACAGGAACACTCTGCCAGCACACACACACCACAAGATTCCTTTGTCTCTACAGGGATCTTTCCTGGTCAGTATTAGCAGGAATGCTCACTATTTCTCAACTGGATTTTCCTCCAGAGTGCACACTATGCTTTAGGAGATCTACGGTGTATTTTGTAAATCATTTATAGTACTGTAATACTTTAAAATACATAATTGTGTGTGTGTCCTGTTAATGGTTTCTCCTCTCTGTCCCCCTCCAGGAGGCAACCCCCGGCTGTCCCCATGAAACCATCGCAATGACCCCCTCCCCTCAACACAACCTCTTATAGGCTGTACGATGGAGTTGTCCTATCAATCAGATGGATTATTTCAACTAATTTCCCAATTTGTAGACCTATCCCCAAAGCACTTTCATTCCCAACATTCCAGACACTTTCATAGATCTGAAATGATTGGGTAGGTGTAATCAATGTGGTGATAATTCCTTTTAGTCTATCAGAGGTAAATGTGGAGCAATCACCATTTTTTAAATCTGTTATTTTACCAGGTAAGTTGACTGAGAACACATTCTCATTTGCAGCAACGACCTGGGGAATTGTTACAGGGGAGAGGAGGGGGATGAATGAGCCAAAACTGGATATTATTAGGTGACCGTGATGGTTTGAGGGCCAGATTGGGAATTTAGCCAGGACACTGGGGTTAACACCCCTACTCTTACCATAAGTTCCATGGGATCTTTAATGACCTCAGAGAGTCAGGACACCCGTTTAATAACGTCCCTCCCGAAAGACGGCAACCTACACAGGGCAGTGTCCCCAATCACTGCCCTGGGGCATTGGGATATTTTTAGAACAGAGGAAAGAGTGCCTCCTACTGGCCCTCCAACCACTTCCAGCAGCATCTGGTCTCCCATCCAGGGACTGACCAGGACCAACCCTGCTTAGCTTCAGAAGCAAGCCAGCAGGGAGGTATGCTGCTGGCAATATTGATGATTTCAACCCAATCCATTCAGGTGAAGGGCCGTTCCAAACTCAAATATCCAGCTACCATTTTGCCTGAGACTTTTACACATAGCTTGTCAATGTGCTGTCTAATCTGTATTTAACACGGTGTGGTTCGAGCCCTAAATGCTGATTGGCTGACAGCCGTGGTATATCAGACCGTACACCATGGGTATGACAAAACATTTATTTTTACCGCTCAAACTACGTTGTTAACCAGTTTATAATAGCAGTAAGACACTTTGGGGGTTTGTGGTATATAGCCAATATGCCACGGCTAAGGGCTGTATCCAGGCACTCCGCAATGCGTCGTGCATAAGAATAGCCCTTAGTCATGGTATACTGGCCATATACCACAACCCTACGTGTCTTATTGCTTATACAGAGCCCTCTCCTTGTCTTCTCTCCATCTGTCTCCTTCCCTCTCAACTCCCCCAGCCCACCAGAAATTATGAAATGTCCATCCCCGAATTACAACATTTGCCATCAAGATAGAACTGCTGAAGGGGGTGGAATTGCAATCTACTGTAAAGTTCTGTCATTACTATCCAGGTCTATGCCCAAACAGTTCGCGCTTCTACTTTTAAATATCCATCTCTCAAGAAATACAGTGGGGGAAAAAAGTATTTAGTCAGCCACCAATTGTGCAAGTTCTCCCACTTAAAAAGATGAGAGTCCTGTAATTGTCATCATAGGTACACTTCAACTATGACAGACAAAATTAGAAAAAAAATCCAGAAAATCACATTGTAGGATTTTTAATGAATTTATTTGCAAATTATGGTGGAAAATAAGTATTTGGTCAATAGCAAAAGTTTCTCAATACTTATATACCCTTTGTTGGCAATGACAGAGGTCAAACGTTTTCTGTAAGTCTTCACAAGATTTTCACACACTGTTGCTGGTATTTTGGCCCATTCCTCCATGCAGATCTCCTCTAGAGCAGTGATGTTTTGGGGCTGTTGCTGGGCAACACGGACTTTCAACTCCCTCCAAAGATTTTCTATGGGGTTGATATCTGGAGACTGGTTAGGCCACTCCAGGACCTTGAAATGCTTCTTACAAAGCCACTCCTTCGTTAGCCGGGCGGTGTGTTTGGGATCATTGTCATGCTGAAAGACCCAGCCATGTTGCATCTTCAATGCCCTTGCTGATGGTAGGCTTTGTTACTTTGGTCCCAGCTCTCTGCAGGTCATTCACTAGGTCCCCCTGTGTGGTTCTGGGATTTTAGCTCACCGTTCTTGTGATCATTTTGACCCCACGGGGTGAGATCTTGCGTGGAGCCCCAGATCGAGGGAGATTATCAGTGGTCTTGTATGTCTTCCATTTCCTAATAATTGCTCCCACAGTTGATTTCTTCAAACCAAGCTGCTTACCTATTGCAGATTCAGTCTTCCCAGCCTGGTGCAGGTCTACAATTTTGTTTCTGGTGTCCTTTGACAGCTCTTTGTTCTTGGCCATAGTGGAGTTTGGAATGTGACTGTTTGAGGTTGTGGACAGGTGTCTTTTATACTGATAACAAGTTCAAACAGGTGCCATTAATACAGTTAACGAGTGGAGGACAGAGGAGCCTCTTAAAGAAGAAGTTACAGGTCTGTGAGAGACAGAAATCGTGCTTGTTTGTAGGTGACCAAATACTTATTTTGCACCATAATTTGCAAATAAATTCATTAAAAATCCTACAATGTGATTTTCTGGATTTTTTCCCCCCTGGACACCATATGTGAATGGATTGCCCCCCATCTATCGTCAGAGTTTGTACTGCTAGGTGACCTAAATTGGGATATGCTTAACACCCCAGCAGTCCTACAATCTAAGCTAGATGCCCTCAATCTCACACAAATGATCAAGGAACCTACCAGGTACAACAACAAATCTGTAAACATGGAGACCCTCATAAGATATCATCCTGACCAACTTGCTCTCTAAATTCACCTCTGCTGTTTTTAACCAGGATCTCATTTCCTGCGTCCGTTATGGGTCCGCGGTCAAACGACCACCCCTCATCACTGTCAAACGCTCTCTAAAACACTTCTGCGAGCAGGCCTTTCTAATCGACCAAGCCCGGGTATCCTGGAAGGATATTGACCTCATTCCGTCATTAGAGGATGCCTGGTTGTTCTTTGAAAGTGCTTTCCTCACCATCTTTCCTCACCATGCCCCTTTCAAAAAATGTAGAACTAAGAACAGATATAGCCCTTGATTCACTCCAGATGTGACTGCCCTTGACAAGCACAAAAACATCCAGTGGCATACTACACTAGCATCGAAATAGTCCCCGCAATATGCAACTTTTCATGGAAGTCAGGAACCAACATACACAGTCAGTTAGGAAAGCAAAGGCTAGCTTTTTCAAACATAAATTTGCATCCTGCAGCACTAATTCCAAAAAGTTTTGGGACACTGTAAAGAGAATAAGAGCACCTCCTCCCAGCTGTCCACTGCACTGAGACTAGGAAACACTGTCACCACCGATAAATCCACAATAATTGAGAATTTCAATAAGCATTTCTCTACAGCTGGCCATGCTTTCTACCTGGCTACCCCAAACCCGGCCAACAGCTCTTCACCTCCCGCAGCAACTGACCCAAGCCCCCCCGCTTCTCCTTCACTCAAATCCAGACAGCTGAAGGGAAATTATGTGGATATATTGATGCAACATCTCAAGACATCAGTCAGGAAGTTAAAGCTTGGTCGTAAATGGGTCTTCCCATTTGACCTAAAGCATACTTCCAAAGTTGTGGCAAAATGGCTTAAGGACAAAAGTCAAGGTATTGGAGTGGCCATCACAAAGCCCTGACGCAAGCCTATCGAAAATTTGTGGACAGAACTGAAAAAGCGTGTGCGAGCAAGGAGGCCTACAAACCTGACTCATTTACACCAGCTCTGTCAGGAGGAATGGGCCAAAATTCACCCAATTTTATTGTGGGAAGCTTGTGGAAGGCTACCTGAAACATTTGACCCAAGTTAAACAATTTAAAGGCAATGCTACCAAATATTAATTGAGCTAAAAAATAAATTCTCTCTACTATTGTTCTGACATTTCACATTCATAAAATAAAGTGGTGATCCTAACTGACCTAATACAGAGAATTTGTACTCTGATTAAATGCCAGGAATTGTGAAAAACTAAGTTTAAATGTATTTGACTAAGGTGTATGTAAACTTCCGACTTCAACTGTACATAATACCTCAATTACCTCAACTAACTGGTACCGCCTGTATATAACCTCGCGACTGTTATTTTACGGCTGCTCTTTAACTATTTGTTATTTTTAACTTAAGAAAAATAAGTGTTAACTTCATTGTTGATTAAAGGCTTGTAAGTAAGCATTTCACTATAAGGTCTACACCTGTTGTATTCAGCACGTGACAAAATCTGATTTGAAATTGCCTGAGGAAATAGAGGTAGACTAGGGAAGTGCCTAGGGGGAGAAAGAGACAATCCACTCAGCTGAACTCAGTCAAGAATCAAGTGCTAACAGTCAGTATCTGGATATTGTGTAAAATGCCTTGCTTTAAAGCAGTATCCAAATCCATAGGACGTAGTGATCACAATATAATAGCCATATTTAGGAAAAACAAAGTTCCAAAGGCTGAGCCTAATATAGTGTATAAGAGGTAATACAATATGTGCAGCTTTTGACATTGTCGATCATAGTCTGCTGATGGAAAAACGTATGTGTTATGGCTTTACACCCCCTGCTATAATGTGGATAAAGAGTTACTTGTCTAACAGAACACAGAGGGTGTTCTTTAATGGAAGCTTCTCAAATAAAATCGTTAGAATCAGTTAGAATCAGGAATTCCCCAGGGTAGCTGTTTAGGCCCCAAGCTTTTTTCAATTTTTACTAACAACATGACACTGACTTTGAGCAAAGCCAGAATGTCTATGTATGCGGATGACTCAACACTATACACATCAGCTACTACAGTGGCTGAAATGACTGCAACACTCAACAAAGTGCTGCAGTTAGTTTCAGAGTGGGTGGCAAGGAATAAATTAGCTCTAAATATCTCTAAAACTAAAAGCATTGTATTAGGAACAAAACACTCACTAAACCCTAAACCTCAACTAAATATTGTAATAAATAATGTGAAAATTGAGCAAGTAGACACTCTGACTAAACTGCTTTGAGTAACCCTAGATTATAAACTGTCATGGTCAAAACTTTGATGCAGTAGAAGCTAAGATGGGGAGAAGTCTGTCTATAATAAAGCGATGCGCTGCCTTTTTAACAACGCTATCAACAAGGCAGGTCCTACAGTACACACAGTACTACATAGAGCCATGACTACATGGAACTCTATTCCACATCAAGTAACTGACTCAACCAGTAAAATTAGATTTAAAAAACAGATTAAAGAAATTCCTTATGGAACAGCACTGGACTGTGAAGCAACACAAACATAGGCTCAGTCACATGCATATACACACACTACACATACACATGGATTTAGTACTGTAGATATGAGGTAGTGGTGGAATAGGGGCCTGAGGGCACAGTGTGTTGTGAAATCTGTGAATGTATCGTAATGTTAAAAAAATAATAATAATAGAAATTGCCTTAATGTTGCTAGACCCCAAGAAGAGTAGCTGCTGCTCTGGCAGCAGCTAATGGGGATCCATACTAAATACAAATAAATACAAAACTCACCATGGAGCCACAAGACCGACCGCATTACCAACCACGTCAGGCCCCTGAAAGGGGATGCTGACATCAAGTGGATTTAGTACGGTACTGCATACATGTAGCTCGTGTTTCCCAATGCCAGCCTCCAGTACCCCCCAACAGTACACATTTTTGTTGTAGCCGTGGACAAGCACACCTGATTCAACTAATCATCAAGCCGTGAGGGAGTTGAATCAGGCGAGTTTGTCTGGACCTACAACAAAAATATGTGCTTTTTGGGGTACTGGAGGACTGGAGTTGGGAAATAAACAGCAACAGGTCTACTTTTTTGTTGTTGAGTTTATGCATGCATGACTTGAAAGTTTCCCCACTTGTGAAGCTGAATAGGTTTAATTAAATAATTTCCACTTAACCAATAACAGAAATAAATATAGCTAATACGATCATAAACAAAATAACTTTATTTTTCCAAAACTGCATTTAACACCTGACCGTACAACAAAGGTTAAAATCATTACAGGTTGAATACTTCCTATTTCATTCAACATGGTTACAATCTACCATGCCTCAGAGCCCTTGGTTACTAGACACACGTTTAGAAGTTGTATCAAAGTGGTGGAATCTGAGCTAAGCGTCTACAGTAGGCAGCAAAGAGTTTCAGTTCCCTGCTGAGAAACCCTATTGTTCTGTTAAAATAGGAGCAACAGCTTTCTATAAAGTGTTTTCAAGGTTGCCACGCGTCCTACCAGTCTGGTACTGGTAAGGGACATACCCTTACCGTCCTCACTGGATAACGGTGTGTGTGGCTTGGCCCCCAATCCTCTGCCTCCTTTATCCATCAATGTAGAAAGTGTGTTAGATCCTCTCGTATCTCGGCTTCATCCCAGGGTCCCTGGATGTTATCTTTGTCACTCTGCAGTCGGATCAACAGCAGAGGACACAGCAGGGTCACAGTCCCCAACAGTGCAGCCAACAGCACAGCCCCCCCAGGCCACAGAGAACCCAGCCCCCCCACCCCACACACACCCATCAGCACACACACACACCCAAACACCCACGGGGCACAATCTCTCAGCCGCTGCAGCAGGCAAGGCCATAGGGCAAACACTAACAGGGCCCAGCAGAGCATGGTGAAGGTATGAAGGGAGGAGGGAGAGGAGGAAGAGTCCAGGCCACCGGAGGTGTGCAGGTCCCCGGGGAGGCGCGAGGCCAGGCAGACAGAGGCGAACAGGGCAGCATTGAGAGAGAGGCTCCCAGGGGGAGAAGGTTGGGCGTAGGGGAAGGCCACCAGGTGGGCCAGCAGCATCAGGGCTGTCATGGCGTACACCGTGTCTGTACAAACTGACTCTGTTAAAGTCCTGAGGACAGGAGAGAACCCAAAAGTGAAGGAGAGGAAGATAGAGGCACTCTGCAGGTCAGACCAACGTGTACGGTGGTGGTTGTCTGAATCTCCCCGCGGAGCCAGTGCTTGGTAGAGTCCATAGCCCAGCAGGGCACAGAGCAGGCCGGTCCACAGCAGCGTGGAAGGGGAGAGCAGGCTCTGGAGGAAGAAGAGAGGGGTTAGACTCTATAGAACTGTTTAAAACTGAATGTCAATGTATTCCCCAATAAAGTGCACAAATTTTGACTAGAGCCCTAGCTATGTGAGTAACACTATATTGCCCTGGTCAAAACATTACTGCACTGGAGAATATGGTGTCATTAGAGCTTCACCCTAAGGTCTCTTACCTGCTCCATGTACAACCAGAGAGTGAGGAAAAGAGCCACACAGGAGATCTGCTGAGCCACCAGTCCTGCCTCCTGCACCACGGCCCAGTAGCGATACTGGCGGAGGCCCTCGTTCCTCCTGAGCTCCTCCAGGAAGCGGCGGTCCACATAGTTATCAGGGAAGGGTTGACGCTCCCATAGAACTTTCCTCCAGGGCACTGCTGGGCCTGGGGCTGCCCCTGACCCACTGTCTGCCCCCATCAACTGGACACAAACACCAAAACCATAGGCAAATTATGAAACACATAGATCACATAGCTTGACGCAAATCTCATTCCAAATTGATGGGCATTAATATGGAGTTGGTCCTCCCTTTGCTGCCATAACAGCATCCACTCTTCTGGGAAGGTTTTCCACTAGTAGTTGGAACATTGCTGTGGGGACTTGCTTCCATCCAGCCACAAGAGCATTAGTGAGGTTGAGAACTGATGTTGGGCAATTAGGACTGGCTTGCAGTCGGCGTTACAATTCATCCCAAAGGTGTTCGATGGGGTTGAGGTCAGGGCTCTGTGCAGACCAGGCAAGTTCTTCCACACCGATCTCAACAAACCTTTTCTGTATGGACCTCGCTTTTTGCATGGGGGCATTGTCATGCTGAAACAGGAACGGGCCTTCCCCAAACTGTTGCCACAAAGTTAGAAGCACAGAATAGCTTCTCCTGGCATCTGCCAAATGACAGATTCATCAGTCAGATGATGAAGCGTGATCGCTCCAGAGAATGCGTTTCCACTGCTCCAGAGTCCAATGGCGGCGAGCTTTACACCACTCAAGCCGACTCTTGGCATTGCGCATGGCGAGCTTAGGCTTGTGTGCGGCAGCTTGGCCACGGAAACCTATTTCATGAAGCTCACGACGAACAGTTACTGTGATGACGTTGATTTCAGGGGCAATTTTAAACAAACATTTTTTTGTTGGAAAGGTGACATCCTATGACGGTGCCAAGTTGAAAGTCACTGAGCTCTTAAGTAAGGCCATTCTACTGCCAATGTTTGTCTATGGAGATTGCATGGCTTTGTGCTCGATTTTATACACCTGTCAGAAACGGGTGTGGCTGAAATAGCCAAATCCAGTAATTTGAAGGGGTGTGTTCGACAGGATGAAAACTGGTAATGTATCATGGGTGAATCGTGACTGACTGATCTACAAATAATGAGTTATTTATGGAAGGTGATTTGTAGATCAGTCAGTCGGCAGTCGCCCGCAATGTCGTACAAGCCAACTATGATACCCATTACATATTGTGTCTTCCATCTGTCAAAACAAACTAATTATAGACATGGGTAGAGAAATTGGTGCCAACGTTTCAGAACAAAACATTATCAAATAATTTATGACAAGCACTGCCAGGCTTGTCTTGAAAGCGGATTATGTTGTTAGCTTGCCAGCTAAAGCGGCTAACGTAGCCTGCTAAGCTCTGATATTATTGCTACTAGTTGTCATTCAACAGAACCATCCTGAAAATATACCACAAACCCTGTTACATTTTCGTTAAAACTACTTATTTCGGTAAGAGATGTTCTGATTTTACCTGCAAGGGACTAAGCTGGACAGCTCTGAAGCCGGCAAGAACACGAAGTACTTCCGGGTTACGGATTTTTTTTGGAATCCTTCAGAATAAGAGTTCCGTCCTGTATACTTTGTAAATCACCGAATACAACAGGTGTGGTAGACCTTACATTGAAATGCTTACGTACAAGCCCTTAACCAACAATGCAGTTTGAAGAAAATACCTAAAAGTAAGAGATAAGAATAACAAATAATTAAAGAGCAGTAGAAAATAATAGCGGGGCTATATACGGGTTACAGGTACAGAGTCAATGTGCGACGGCACCAGTGTCGAGTTAATTCAAGTGACTAGGCATAGATAAGAGAGAGTAGCAGCAGCGTAAAAGGGGGCAATGCAAATAGTCTGGGTAGCCATTTGATTAGATGTTCAGGAGTCTTATGGATTAGGGGTAGAAGCTGTTCATAAGCCTCTTGGACCTGGACTTGGCGCTCCGGTACCGCTTGCCGCGCGGTAGCAGAAAGAACAGTCTATGACTAGGGTGGCTGGAGTCTTTGACAATTTGTAGGTCCTTCTCCTGGATGGCAGGAAGCTTGGCCCCAGTGATCTACTGGGCCGTATGAATGAAACATAAGGGAGAAAATTACGGACAATGTGCAATAGTAGATATATGCTAGTTATCATAAAAAGAATAAGCGTATTTCTATGAAATCTGATATATACATTTTTTAAAGCCTGAATGGACAATGTTTTTTGTGTGTACACCTATGATTTATTGCACCATACAATTTTCTGTACATTGTCTCGCCGTAAAAAGGGTGTCCGTTGCTGCTCATTTTACAGCCTTTAAAGTGGCCAATCAACTTTAAATTCATAATACTCTAAGCACAAGGACTCCTTTGAACAATTTCCACTGACATTTTACCAAAACACTTAATTTTACAGTGCAGATGCAAAGTTTGGTAACAGACTGATGGCACAGTCTAAACCATCATTCTGTTACCAAATTTTGCATCAGTGGAAATGTTTAAATGTATTCCTTGTGCAGTTTTTATTTTTTAACTTTGCAATCAGTTGTTTTTGTTTCACATGCATTTTAATGTGAAAAATCTGTCTTATCACTCCATTACTGTGGAATTTCCCATGTATTTTCTTCCCAGTCCCTTTCTGAACCATTTCCTCTTTTTCCCCTCTCATCCCATCTGTCCCTCATTCATCCATCCATCTTGTTCTCTGCTCCCATCCCCTCTGAGGTTGCATCCTCTGTGTTATAGCAAAGGTCTCCAGTCCGATGGTGGAACATTGCAGAGGGATACAACCTCTGAGCCCCTCCAGAATACAACAGTCAGCTCCTCCTGAAGGTTATTTTTGGCCCAAAACCAAAAGACATGTGGGTCGAACAAGTAGGATTGTTTAATTTACACACCAATAGGCCTTATATATTTGTAAAAGCAGGATTTGATCAATTATTTCCTAGCTGTTAACAGTTCATGTTTTGTAGTGTATGTGCTGATCACCGTTTCACCAGAAGATGGCGAAGTGATGCTACTCAACGCAGCAGGAGTCTGTAGAGAAGAAATAAGGCTCCTCTGATCCTAGATCTGTGCAACCTTTACCTAGGAGCAGTCACATGAACAAATGCAGACTCCAAAGCAGTCAAGTGAAAGACAAAAGTTTTTATTTAGAAATTCACAGTTTCTAATGGCACTACATCTTTGTAGTTACACTCACGCTCCTGTTGCACAATACTATGCAGCTCTTCCTCAGAGTACTCACAGTGAGAGAAAAGAGAAAAAAGGAGGCATGGACAGAAACCACTTGAGACAGGGTTTAGTGTAGAAAAACAAAAAGGCATGAAGGTAGTAATAATAACAGTGCACACTGAGCCCCAGGGGTCACCAAGGACCTCCAGTCACTGTTAAATTAGGGCTTTGCAGAGTCTCTCACATGCATGTCAAGAGAAAACACTCTCACAGTGAAACAAACACTCACAGTGAAACACTTCCTTGCATGCATGCATACACACAAGTATAATATCATACACGTTCAAAAAAGGAAGCAAAACAAAGAGGGTCATGATTAGCTGGGTATGGAACACTTCTTCAGATAAAGTTTTGCGTACCAAACCCTTTCCCAACATTCCCTTTATTAAATTCATCCTCTGAAAACCACTACCTGCCTATGAGGTGGAGTGAATGTACAGTAACGAACAACAAATGAATGAATGACAGCTAGTAAGGAAAGTAGAGGTGGCCAGTTAAAAGAGCCATTCATAGTAAAGGGAAGAGAAGTGGTTCAATTAAAAGAACTCTTGCCAGTGTCTGAACCCTGACCTGTGTAGGGGTTAGAGGTCAGAGTGTGGAGAGGGTAGAGTAGGGGACCTGGGAGGCTGGTCTGTAGCAGTAAACTATCGAGGGAGTGTGTAGTGTTTATTTGGTTTGTGGTATTCCAGTGTCTCTTTCTCAGTTAGTCAACAACCAACCCAACTCAGAGGCCATCAGATCACACCCACACTATACACAGGCCAACTACACAGGTATATAGTACACAGAGATGGGATTTTTCACATTTCCCCCTTTGCCGTGCCAATCACATCCTAGAACAGACACAGAACCAAAGACTTCAAACATTTCTTCTCTTTTAACTTCATCTTCCCAAAGTACTCTGAACAACTAAGGAAGCAGACCCACACCCTCTGATTTGTGAGGTGTGGCTGGTTCATATTGAATATTATTCTGTCTTATACAATCCAGCAACAGTTATTACTGGGGCTGATATGGTTACAGCACTCCGTACCCTGATAGAGGTCTAGTTAAGCGAGGTTTGTGTGTGAGACAGTGGAGGTGACTCAAAACCACAGAAATATAAAAAGGTGGACACCTTGGTTGTCTCTATATCTTTGTAAAAACAAATATTGGTCACAAAAGAAGTGAACATCTGAGCCAATGTGTTAAATAGTGTGTCGGGCAGCCAGTGGAAAAAAATCACACAGTATGCAACAGTACCATGGTATGTATGTACGTCAGAGGCTGGTGGGAGGAGCTATAGGAGGATGGGGTCTTTGTAATGGCTGGAATTTAATCAATGGAATGAGTCAAATGTGGATCCTTTGTGTTTGCTACCGTTCCATTAATTCCATTTAATGGTGGGAGGAGCCATTATTTGACCCACTAGGCTAACTTGGGCGGTAGGTAGCCTAGTGGTTAGAGCGTTGTACTAGTAACCGAAAGGTTGAAAGATGGAATCCCCGAGCTGACAAGGTAAAAATCTGTTGTTCTGCCCCTGAATAAGGCAGTTAACCCACTGTTCCTAGAGAGTCATTAAAAATAAGAATTTGTTCTTAACTGACTTGCCTAGTTAAATCAAATATGTTTGTTTTTGCCGTTACAACGAGCCAGTCTTCCTATAGCTCCTCTCACCAGCCTCCTCTGATGTACCTGTACCTTTGTCTGTGTGTATATGTGTTTTAATTGAAACCATTATTATTGTCTGTACCGTGTGTGTGCCCCTGGGCTACAGTATGTGGGGTTTGCTGTGAGGCCAGGACATAAATAGATAAATAAAACTGACCTCACAGAGTCCTCAATAGGACCTCAGGGGATCTGCTCTCAAAGTGAAGTTAACCCTAGACACTGTTCTAAGATCAGTATTGCATTGTTGATTCAAGAAATGGTGAACATGAGGAATTGGGGGAGGGAAAGCTGATCTTAGATTAGTAACTAAAGGCAACTTCTACTCACAAAGCTGTGTCATCTTCAGACTGAACTGTTCCCAACAACTAGAATATCACACAACACTCAGTTCTCAGCATGGCTCATAAACAGCTCAATATAAAAACACAACCCAACTGACTGACTGGTACCTGCCACAATGTGCAAAAACAACCAGCCTATAAAAAGTCCAGCAGCTAAGCCTCAAATTTGAGGGGAATTGTTGATTTTGTGATAAAAACACCACATTTCACAAACAGCTAGAACAAGTCCCAAGAAGTGTGTTTTTTAAATATATTTCTTAGCTATAATGCCATCACAGATGTTTTGTATTACCACCCTGGCAGCATTTCCAAAATGGCCACCAACCAGCCCCATGGAGCCATATTGGACAGGAGTTACATGGCCATATCTCCATAAATAATAGGTACATAAAGCCCAATTGATGACTTAAAATGTTTGTGGGGGTCTGTAGAACACAATAGAATGGACCAAGTATACCAGTTAGATGTGATCTTTAAAATGGAATATACTTCATCCTAATTTTCCGTATTTTAACAGTACAAGATCCCTTTGTGTGTGTTTGTTAGTGTGTGTGTGTGTGTGCGTGCGTGCGTGCGTGTGTGTATTTTGGGCCCAGCCCATACAACTTTCAGAGGTCTTACTTGCGAGACAAGCTGCTATGTAAACTAGTTCAATAGTTAGAGCTTCTTCCTTAGTATCACAGCTGGATAAACATGGCTAGCCCCTAGAGACACAGAGACATGAACACACACAGTGTATCTTCATTCAGCTCTGCTGGTTGTGTTAGGTTAGACTGCCTGAGAGGGCGAGACAGAGGGCCTGCTGTGGTGTGAAGGTTAACACCCCAGTCCCATATGAACAACAAATGCCGTAGTGTTCGCTAGCTCTGAACACTACACAGAGAATGAACAGAATGTGGAAATGGAGGACAAGAGAAAGGAGGGAGGGATGGGTTAGAGAAGTAACTAGTCCTGCTGCACAGTTCTCTCATTGCGACACATTTCATCCTTACAGCTTCATACTCTACTTTCACAGGCCCCAGGAGAGGCAGGGGGCTGCGGTAGGAGCTCTACCCAGCCAGCCCTTCTCCTCTCTGGGTACAGGGCTGCAGTACAAGCCCCTGACGCCTAGGTCTTATGGAGCAATGTGCTTGTCCAGTAGAAACAGGTCACATGTATGAATGTCTGTTTTCTTATAACACTCCAAAGCATTACAGTTTTGCTCTCCGAAAAGAAAAAGAACAATACTTTGAATTTATTATTTTTTTCCATTGGTGAAAGCTTTTGAATGGACAGTAAAGGCACATGACCGTTAAATGGTCTCTGATTGGTGGGGAGGGTGGCTGTTGATGGACAACTAATGTCATGGTTTCCGAGTTCCACTGTAGGCCAGGGTGCTCATGGGAGAAGTGGTTCAGAGATGTGGCCATTTTGGGGCGAGACCACACACCCCTACACACCTCCTTAACCAAGTCTGCTACCAGGGTGTGTGTGTGTGTGTGTGTGTGTGTGTATCTGAGTCAGTCTGAAGTGTGCATTTGTGATTAGACATGTCCTGTGACGGCCGTGGGGCCAATAGTCCCCACCCTGATCTTCTTGTTTCCCTTGATCAGCTGCTGCAGGCTGGGCAGGGAGTTCATAGCCCCCCCTGTCTGTCTGGAGGATAACTGCAGCTCCACTTGACGAGACCTCTGACGCTTCGCTGACCTCTTCTTAGAGGGAGGGAGGGAGGGGAGGCAGAGCGGGACGGGGAGGGCAGCATGGCCGTTAAACATGCACGGGGGGGAGGAGAGTGGCGGGCCACGGCTGATGTAGGACTCCTCAGAGTGGATGGAGGAGCTGCCGCTGCTGCCCTCTGAGGGGATGTGGAGCTCCTTACAGGAGATGTCTTCTAAAATTGGAGGTGGTGGTGGAGGTGGGGGAGTCACAGAGTGGGGGAGGCCGTTGCATTCGAGTGCCCCGTCAGCCCCTGGGGAAGAGGGAGCTGATAATGCTGCCTTCAGTTTACATCGTTTCTTCTGGAGAGAGAGAGAGGGAGGGAGGGATGGAGAGATCGATAAATAAAGAGTACAGGGCAAACGACAGATGTAAAAATATATGTTAAGTCATGTTAACCACCTCTATACCAGACACACGGCACAGTTACAACAAACTACACAGACACCAAGCTCTCAAAGATTGTGTCTAAATATTTTGATCCAGTACAGGACAGCACAAGGCAGGGACAGTGGAGAGAATGGCATTAAAAAGGATAGGGTGCTGACCAAAGCCATGTTATGCATGTTATACAGCTTAAGTCTGGGTTGTGGATAAAAACAGGATGTCAGCTATTGGTGGGTTACAACTTTTAAACCACTGCCCTGTACATGCTCCTACATCACCCCCTAACAGTCCAGCTCCATTGTCAGCAGAGAAATGGTTAACTCGACCAAATCCACAGAAACGGCCTGTAATCACAGATCTAGGATCCGCTTAACTCTCCCCAGACCCTAACCTTAACCATTAGGATGGGAGACCGCTAAATTAACCTTAGATCAGAGTTTAGGGCAGCGTTTCCCAAACTTGGTCCTCCGGAACGTTTTGGTTTTTGCCCTAACACTACACAGCTGATTCAAAGCTTGATGATCATTTGAATCAGCTGTAAAGGGCAAAAACCAAAACGTGCACACATTGGGGTCCCGAGGACCGAGTTTGGGAAACCCTGGTCTGGGGGCAAATTCACCTTACTCCACTGAGACCATAAGCAAACAAGATGGCCGCGGGGGCCACCATACAACAGCAGTAGCAGACGGAGAGGAGAGCAGGGGACACTGTACCTTTTTCTCTGGTGAGAACCTTAAAGGTTCAACAATGTATAGGTCGTCGGGGCCTACTGAACAGGGAGAGAACAGGGCCATGTTAATGATGGGATGGCATACAGGAACACGCATGACACAAGCAGCATGACACCACATTGCAAGTAGTACTACTGATTACTATTAAAGAAATGTTACACATCCTTGATATACTATATCCCAGAATAAAGGTTATAGCTAGTAGTTAGCCTACATTGGGCCTACAAAGCAGTTTTCTCTAGTTGATGCTACTACTTGCAGTGGTCTAACAGAAGCAGCCAGGCTGAAGCATTGTGTTCTATGTACAGTACCAGTCAAAAGTTTGGACACACCCACTCATTCCAGGGTTTTTCTTTATTTGGACTATTTTCTATATTGTAGAATAATAGTGAAGACATCAAAACTATGAAATAACACATATGGAATCATGTAGTACACGCAAGCACACCAAGACAAAACCTATTCTCCCTCAGGAGACTGAGAAGATTTGGCATGGGTCCTCAGATCCTCAAAACGTTCTACATCTGCACTGTTGCGTCACTGCCTGGAACGGCAACTACTCGGCCTCCGACCGCAAGGTACTACAGAGGGTAGTGTGTACAGCCCAGTACATCAGTGGGGCCAAGCTTCCTGCCATCCAGGACCTCTATACCAGGCGTGTCAGAGGAAGGCCTAAAAATTGTCATAGACTCCAGCAACACTAGTCAGACACTTCTCTCTGCTATCGCACGGCAAGCAGTACCGGAGCGCCAAGTCTAGGTCCAAGAGGTTTTTAAACAGCTTCTACCCCCAAGCCATAAGACTCCTGAACAGCTAATCAAAAGGGCTACCCAGACCCCTCTTTACACTGCTGCTACTCTGTTGTCATCTATGCATAGGCCCTTTAATAACTCTACCTACATACTACCTCAAATTACCGGTGCCCCCACACAGACTCAGTATCAGTACCCCCCTGTATATAGTCTCGCTATTGTTATTTCACTGCTGCTCTTTAATTACTTGTTACTTTGACCTCTTACCTGTATTTTTTTTAAACTGCATTGTTGGTTAGGGGCTCATAAGTAAGCATTTCACTGTAAGATCAATACCAGTTGTATTCGGTGAATGTGACTAATAACATTTGATTTAGTAAGCAAAAGTGTTTAACAAATCAAAATCTTTTTTATATTTTAGATTCTTCAATGTAGCCACTCTTTGCCTTGATGACAGATTTGCACACATGGCATTCTCTCAACCAGCCTCATGAGGTAGTGACCTGGAATGTGTCTTGCTAAAAGTTAATTTGTGGAATTTCTTTCCTCCTTAATGCATTTGAACAAATCAGTTGTGTTGTGACAAGGTAGGGATGGTATACAGAAGATGGCCCTATTTGGTAAAAGACCAAGTCCATATTATGGCAAGAACAGCTCAAATAAGCAAACGGAAACGACAGTACATTATTTTAAGACATGAAGGTAAGTCTTCACGGAACATTTCCAGAACTTTGAAAGTTTCTTCAACTGCAGTCATGAGAACCGGGGTGGCATGTAGCCTAGAGTTAGAGTGTTGGAACAGTAACCGAAAGGTTGCTGGATCGAATCCCCGAGCTGACAAGATAAAAATCTGTCGTTCTGCCCCTGAACAAGGCAGTTAACCCACTGTTCCCCTGGTAGGCTGTTATTGCAATTAAGAATTTGTTCTTAACTGACTTGCCTAGTTAAATAAAAGGTTACATTGTTTTTTTTAACCATCAAGCGCTATAATGAAACTGTCTCATGAGGACCGCCACAGGAAAGGAAGACCCAGAGTTCTCTCTGACGATAAGTTCATTAGAGTTACCAGCCTCAGAAATTGCAGCCCAAATAAATGCTTCACATAGTTCAAGTAACAGACATCTCAACATCAATGTCAAATTGCTGCAAAGAAACCACTACTAAAGGACACCAATAATAAGAAGAGACTTGCTTGGGCCAAGAAACACGAGCAATGAACATTAGAACAGTGGAAATCTGTCCCATTGGTCTGATGAGTCCAAACGGGAGACTTTTGGTTTCAACCGCAGTGTCTTTGTGAGATGCTGAGTAAGTGAACAGAGGATCTACGCATGTGTGGTTCCCACTGTGAAGCATGGAGGAGATGGTGTGATGGTGCTTTGCAGGTAACACTGTCAGTGATTTATTCAGAATTCAAGGCACACTTAACTGGCATGGCTACCACAGCATTCTGCAACAATACACAATGCCATCTGGTTTTTGTTTTTCAACAGGACAATGACCCAACACACCTCCAGGCTGTGTAAGGGCTATTTGACCAAGAAGGAGAGGGATGGAATGCTGCATCAGATGACCTGGCCTCCACAATCACCCAACCTCAACCCAATTGAATGGTTTTTGGATGAGTTGGACTACAGAGTGAAGGAAAAGCAGCTAACAAGTGCTCAATATATGTGGGAACTCCTTCGGTTGGAAAAGCGTTCCCCATGAAGGTTGTTGAGAGAATGGAAAGTTGTCATCAAGCCACAGGGTGACTACTTTTAAACAAATCAAAATGTATTTTAGATTCTTCACACTGTTTTGGTTACTACATGATTCCAAATGTTTTATTTCATAGTTTAGATGTATTCACTATTATTCTACAATGTAGAAAATAGTCAAAATAAAGAAAAACCTGGAATGAGGTGGTGTGTCAAACCTTTGACTGGTACTGTATACTCTCATTCAGTTCAGCATCTGTATGGACACACAGATGGCAATGACAAGTGCTCTGGCCCAAGGACAGCACAGACATGAGAAAAAAAGTATATATATGAAAGCGAGGAGAGAGAAATAGTGGGAGTACTATGTTTCCTGTCTGTCTGAAGGTCTTTATTCCTTCAGGAGAGGGGTGTGCCCAGGCCATCCCACTGGAGTGTCTGTGCCTACAGTACCCTACAGTACCCTTACAGCAGCTCCCCAGCATGGTACAGCCAGCCAGCCCGGCAGTCCAGAGAGAGACCATGCATGGGCAGAGCACACACACAGCTGTTGCTCTGAGACTGTAGCAGTAATGTGGTGTATGATGCCGCTGGCATGGAAGGCTTTCTGAAGACTGTCGTGTCTCGTCTTTTTAGTCATAGCTCCTGAGCAGCAACAGGATGGACAGAGCAGCGATGTAGAAGACAGGAAGCTTAGAGGAAAAGGATGTGTGTGTGTGTGTGTGTGTAAGAGAGAGGCCATGTGACTGAGTGTTTGTAGAGTGACTAAGTGTGTGTGTGTGTGTGTGTGTGTACACACTTACCTTTTGAAGTAGGAAAGGTGAAGGACTTGGAGCGTACGAGAGGACACGATATCCTCCGCTTCAGACTCATATCCTCATAGGAGGAGAAACACCTAAAACACACGATAGAATAGCACTGTTCTAAAATCTATGGAAGTGACCCAGTCGATCATTTGAAATGTTGCGCTGCCATGCTGCCATGCTTGCTAGCCAGTCAACTACGGCTAACTTACAGAAAAGTAGCTGCATTCGTGTTTGTTTTAGCTGTTTTCAAGTGACATTTATTTGGATGCGGATTCCTGATTTCCACTGACTAAAAAGATCTCCTCGTCCTGACACAATCCTCAATAAGACAGTGGAGAGAGTTTCAATATTGAAACAAGACAGGAAGTCATATGTATTTCGGTTGTTGAAAACCAACTGCCAGTTTAAAAGAAAAAGGGGAGATCATGTCTAGCTGCTTTTTAAATGGTGGACATCACGTTTCTAAATTGCCCGGCTGGGCTGATGAAATAGTGGATTGCGCATCGAGATGGAACAGTAAATAGACATTTCAACATCATAACTGGTGTCAACCAGCTGGAACACAGTTTTAACCAAATCAGCATTAAGGATTAAACCCACCCGCTGTATAAAATAAAACATTAACTGGGCTAAGAGAAAACATATTAGACCCAGAAAGCACCAACAACACTAATAAATAATATGGGGAGATCAGACAAAAAAGTGTGTGTGTGTTTACCTCTTGGGGCTGGGGTAGTGGTTGGCTGTGGTGTGTGTGTTTACCTCTTGGGGCTGGGGTAGTGGTTGACTGCAGTGTGTGTGTTTACCTCTTGGGGCTGGGGTAGTGGTTGACTGCAGTGTGTGTGTTTACCTCTTGGGGCTGGGGTAGTGGTTGACTGCAGTGTGTGTGTTTACCTCTTAGGGCTGGGGTAGTGGTTAACTGCCGTGTGTGTGTTTACCTCTTGGGGCTGGGGTAGTGGTTGACTGCGGTGTGTGTGTTGGTGTGTGTTTACCTCTTGGGGCTGGGGTAGTGGTTGACTGCAGTGTGTGTGTTGGTGAGTGTTTACCTCTTGGGGCTGGGGTAGTGGTTGACTGCGGTGTGTGTGTTGGTGTGTGTTTACCTCTTGGGGCTGGGGTAGTGGTTGACTGGGGTAGTGGTTGACTGCGGTGTGTGTGTTGGTGTGTGTTTACCTCTTGGGGCTGGGGTAGTGGTTGACTGCAGTGTGTGTGTTGGTGTGTGTTTACCTCTTGGGGCTGGGGTAGTGGTTAACTGCCGTGTGTGTGTTTACCTCTTGGGGCTGGGGTAGTGGTTGACTGCGGTGTGTGTGTTGGTGCGTGTTTACCTCTTGGGGCTGGGGTAGTGGTTGACTGCAGTGTGTGTGTTGGTGAGTGTTTACCTCTTGGGGCTGGGGTAGTGGTTGACTGCGGTGTGTGTGTTGGTGTGTGTTTACCTCTTGTGGCTGGGGTAGTGGTTGACTGCAGTGTGTGTGTTGGTGTGTGTTTACCTCTTGGGGCTGGGGTAGTGGTTGACTGGGGTAGTGGTTGACTGCGGTGTGTGTGTTGGTGTGTGTTTACCTCTTGGGGCTGGGGTAGTGGTTGACTGCAGTGTGTGTGTTGGTGTGTGTTTACCTCTTGGGGCTGGGGTAGTGGTTGACTGCAGTGTGTGTGTTGGTGAGTGTTTACCTCTTGGGGCTGGGGTGGTGGTTGACTGCAGTGTGTGTGTTGGTGAGTGTTTACCTCTTGGGGCTGGGGTAGTGGTTGACTGCAGTGTGTGTGTTGGTGAGTGTTTACCTCTTGGGGCTGGGGTAGTGGTTGACTGCGGTGTGTGTGGTGGTTTGTGTGTTGGTGCTCCGGCAGCAGTGCAGGCAGAACACCAGGCCCAGACAGAGACACAGGACTAGAGACACCACCAGATAACTCTGTCGGTCTGACACCTAGAAAACACGAACACATAAACATTTAGACATGAGGAAACACAAAAACATATCAGATTATGACATTTTGCAAGATGATTAAAATTAGGCCAACATTTTATCTGACACTCAATAAATGTAGGTAGTATTACTGTGTACCTCTTTCTGTAACTGTGAGACAGTCATGGTGAGGTTGATCATCAGCTTGGTGACGTTCTCCAGCTGGCCCTGTAACATCTGAATTGACTCCGTCTGTCTCTGGTCCTGAGGGATCACACAACCAAGATGCAACGTTAATAAAACCCTGAGACAACCAACCTACTCCACAAAAGACAACCCCAACCAAACAACCTATACCAGTGTTTCTCAACGACTGTCCTCCAGTACCCTCAACAGCACATGTTTTTGTCGTGGCCGCAGACAAGCACACCTGATTCTACTTCTCAGCTAATCATCAAGTCCTTGACAAGTCAATTCTGGTGTTTTTGTCCGGGGCTACAACAAAAATGTGCGCTGTTGGGGGAACTGGAGGACCGGAGTTGGTATACACTAACCTATGATAAACCACATGTTAACCATCACTGAACTACACAAATCACAACCATCCCACAACAACCGTCCTGCAACCCAAACCAAGAAGCAACCGTTTGTAATGGACCTGTTCTCCAGCGATGCGGGAGGTATTCTGTAGCTTGATGATGGTCTTGTTGAAGGCCCTCTGCATCTCCTCCATCTGCTTACGATACCTAGAACACACCGCACACACAACAAGCTAATCAGAGCCTGAACAGGACAAGTCATATGGAGGAAGCTATGACGTGGCTATAAGGTTTAAAAAAGACAAACACTCTCACACACACACAAAAAAAAAACTCACCTCTGGCTGAGTTCCTCCAGATATCTGCTGCTGAGGGACATGTTCATCTCCAGGGCTTTGATCCTGTTGTTCAACCTCATGAACACACTCTCCTTTTGACTGGAGCCGTGCATATTCACTCCTCCGTTCATGCCTCCATTCCCTCCAATATACTCCCCTGTGCTCTGCAGCTCAGCGTAGAAGTCCGTAGCTGTCCGGTGTAAATGTCCGTTAGCAATAACCGGGACGCTAAGTAGCAGGTCCTCCGTGGACTCTTCCCTAAGTGGGTGCTCTGCTGGCTGGGGAGAGGAGTCGCCACCCTGCTCCCCGTGGCCCTTGAGGTCTCCACTTTCTACCCCAGCCCTGGGTGTGTGTGGCTCTGCGTGTGTGTCGGGCTGGAGGGGCACAGGGAGTTCGGTGGGAGGGGGATGTCTGCAGGTCTGGAGGCAGTGGGGAGGGCCTGGACTGGCTGCTCCTTCAGGGAGAGTGGAGTGAGGTCCAGAGAAGCTGTCTCAGAAGTTAGGGGGTGGAGGGGGGTAGTGGGACTAGGGGAATGGTTGGGTGTGCTGGCCTGCTGGGCCTCTGGGACAGGGGCTCCCTGCAGGGCTGGAGGGGGGACGGGGTCATCTTGGCTGAGGGGCCAAGGAGCTTCGTCCTGGGTGGGGTTGGGTTTGGAGAGGGGGGTGTGAGAGAAGCTGTGGGGGGGCAGGGTAGAGGTCCGGCTAGGCTCCAGAACAATGATGTGGTCTACGGGGTGTGTGTCTGTGTGATTGTGTGAATCTGTAGGAGATAAAACCTCATTTTGGGCACGGGGGGTCTTCTCAGGATCAGGGACCGGCTCGGTGTGTGTTGGGGCTTCCTGGGTGTGTGTGGCGGCGGGGACAGGGTCCTGTATGGTGGTGTGTGTGGGTAAGGGAGTGTTTATGGGGGTGTGTGTGTACGTGTCTTGCTGCCTCTTGCAGAGACCGCGCTGTCTCTCTCTGGCGAGGCAAACGTCACACCAGCGCCGTAGCAGCTCCGGCAGTGTGGCCACACACGAGACAGAAGAAAGGGAAGACACGGAGGAGAGAGGACAGTACAGCTGGCTCTCCCTCATCCACTGTTCCTCTCTCTCCTCATCATCATCCCCCTCTTCCTCCATAAGAGTCACAGTGGACTGTGGGGGCTCCTCTTCCTCCACCACCAGAGTCACGATCTGTCCATCCTCTGGGGAGGGGGAGTCCGGGGTGGGTAGGGGGGAGTCCGGGGAGGAGAGGGCGACATCGGGGTCCTCTGGCTCCACTCTGAGAGAGAGGAGGGAGGAAGTTAGAGACTCGTAGTGCAAGGTCAGTGAGAGTGAGTGAGTGAGTGAGTGACTCACGCTGGAGGAGGTGTGGTGATGGTAGGGGTTGGTGTGAGCAGCACCTCCTTATTCCCCTCGGTTTGGTTCTGGGCTTCTGATGATGCGTTGGCTGGAAGAGATACACAGACACAGCAGTCTTTAGATACAGTCGTCAACTACCACAATTACATAGAACATGTATGTCAACTACTACATTAACTTCCTTTCATAGGATAACTATCACTAGTCATGACAAGGTTCAGTTCTCTAACCCCAGACCAGCTATAGTCTGATGCCAGTCTGGTGCTGCTCTAGCCAACTCTATGTTGTTGCCCAGTTCAGTGGGTTAAAATGGGGAACAGAGACAAACCACCAAACATCTATGTTTGGGGTAACGACCACAAGAGATTTGGCAAAAACAGAAACAGCCAGGCTGGTCCAGTTAGGACTGCTCTCAAACCTCAGTGACCCTGTGGGTTGAAAAAGGGTTTAACAAACAGCCCATAGTTGGTCACTTCAGCTGCCCTGAATGCATAGTGAAGGCTGTGTAACGGTTTGTGAGGATGTTTGAGTGCCATTGGGACCAGGGGGTAAATCCGTGTTAGAATAGTATTTAGACTCCAGCAGTATCTGAGGGTAAGATGGGGACCAGAGGTATTTGGTTCTGCGTCATAGACCCCCCCAGTCCCAATAGAAACAGCTCCCCAGCTGCTGCCTTATAAAACACTGCTCCATTGTTCCTCTGAAAACATCCTGGCACCAGTCAAATCAACATCTGGAGCCTTAGGCAGGCAGGCTGGCAGGCAGGCAGATAACGCAAAGACGCACACACTTGCAGACACACACACCAAACCGGAACCATATGACAGTTTCAGAACCGCCTAATCTAAACAAGATGGGTGAAGTTGGGCTTAGACTGAACTGTCCAGCAGGAAAGGAAGGAGAGATGGAAGGGGGAAGGAGAGGGCACAAACTTATATAATAGGGAAAAGGGGGTTGGGCAAGAGAAAGAAGGACGAGTAGCAAGACTTGCTGGGAAGAAAGCGGAACCAAAACTGGATCTACTGTTGGTGTTTGCTCTGAGGTGTGATGTCATTTGGAACATTCTGTTAATCGTCGAATGTGGTATGCGTGTGTGTGTGTATGATCTTAACTCAAACAACCCACATGGAAGTGTGTGTGTGTGTGTGTGGTAGGGGTGTGATGTTTAAACTAAATTGGGATCTATGACATTTAGAAAAAATCCCTAATATCACATTGCAGTTATCACAAAACTACCACCAACAGGTCCCGATCATCATCATCATAAACTGGAAAAGTTCAAATTAAACAAATACCTAAACTCAGCAATGCTGTAAAGGAGGAGATAAGCATATTTTAAATGACTTGACACGGATATAAAATGCTCCGCGCGTCATTAACAGTGTGGACAAGCCAGTTGATTCTGTTTGAACGTTGCCGCTGGCTGTGTGGTTACTAAACGAGAACAAAGCTGGGTAGGATAACAGGGCTTGTTGTGTGTGTGTGTGTGTGTGTGTGTGTGTGTGTGTGTGAAGGCTAGATCGGTTCTTCTTAAACACAGTTGAATTCCAGAGCTTCTATTCTGTGAGGGAAAGAGGGGCAGGCTAAGTGCTGAGCCTCAACAAATCATGCTGGTTTAATTAATATCTTTATTGTGTACAGAATACCTCTAATGTTCACACTGGGACATTCCCCTGGACAGCTCAGTGCTTTAGTTAGCACAAGATAAACCTTCCTGCATACATATGCAAGCCTCATGCCTCTTGCTGCGAGGCCATTAACGCAGTAAGTTCATTACACTAACACATAGCATTTCCTCAAAAGTAGAGGTCGACCGATTATGATTTTTCAATGCCGATACCGATTATTGGAGGATCAAAAAAGCCAATACTGATTAATCAGCCAATTTAAAAAAAATGTATTTATTTATTTGTAATAATGATAATTACAACAATACTGAATTAACATTTTTATTTTAACTTAAAACATAAATAAAATCAATTTAATTTAGCCTCAAATAAATAATGAAACATGTTCAATTTGGTTTAAATAATGCAAAAACAAAGTAAAAGTGCAATATGTGCCATGTAAAAAAGCTAACGTTTAAGTTCCTTGCTCAGAACATGAGAACATATGAAAGCTGGTGGCTCCTTTTAATAGGAGTCTTCAATATTACCAGGTAAGAAGTTTTAGGTTGAAGTTATTATAGGAATTATAGGACTATTTCTTTCAATACCATTTGTATTTCATATACCTTTGACTATTGGATGTTCTTATAGGCACTTTAGTATTGCCAGTGTAACAGTATAGCTTCCGTCCCTCTCCTTGCCCCTACCTGGGCTCGAACCAGGAACACATCGTCAACAGCCACCCTCGAAGCATCGTTACCCATCGCTCCCGGCCCTTGCAGAGCAAGGGGAACAACTACTTCAAGGCCTCAGAGCGAGTGATGTCACCGATTGAAACGCTATTAGCGCGCACCCCGCTAACTAGCTAGCCATTTCACATCGGTTACACCAGCCTAATCTCGGGAGTTGATAGGCTTGAAGTCATAAACAACTCAACGCTTGAAGCACAGTGAAGAGCTGCTGGCAAACGCACAAAAGTGCTGTTTGAATGAATGCTTCCGAGCCTGCTGCTGCCTACCACCGCTCAGTCGGACTGCTCTATCAAATCATAGCCTTAATTATAACACAATAACACACACGAGGACCTTAGGTCATTAATATGGTAAAATCCGGAAAGTAGTATTTCGAAAACAAATCGTAACGTATTTTATCTAACGGGTGGCATCCCTAAGTATAAATATTGCTGTTACATTGCACAACCTTCAATGTTATGTCATAATTATGTACAATTCTGGAAAATTAATTACGGTCTTAAATGGTCTTCACACAGTTCGCAACGAGCCAGGTGGCCCAAACTGCTGCATATACCCTGACTGCTTGCACGGAACGCAAGAGAAGTGACAATTTCCCTAGTTATAAGAAATTCATGTTAGCAGGCGATATTAACTAAATATGCAGGTTTAAAAATATATACTCGTGTATTGATTTTAAAGTAAGGCATTGATGTTTAACGGTTAGGTACACATTAGTGCAACGACAGTGCTTGTTTTTTCGTGAATACGCTTGTTAAATAAACACCCGTTTATGAAATAGGCTGTGATTTGATGAGAAATTAACAGGCACCGCATCGATTATATGCAACGTAGGAAAAGCTAGATAAACTAGTAATATCATCAACCGAGTGTAGTAAACTAGTGATTATGTTAAGATTGATTGTTTTTTATAAGATATGTTTAATGCTAGCTAGCACCTTACCTTGGCTCCTTGCTGCACTCGCATAACAGTCTCATCAAGGAGTGCAATGTAATCGGCCACAATCGGTGTCAAAAAAAATGCAGATTACCGATTGTTATGAAAACGGCCCTAAATAATCGCCCATTTCGATTAATCGGTCGACCTCTACCTCAAACACACACATTCTTAGCAATAAATAGAAGGGGGTGAAGGAAATGAGAGGAGAGAGAAGGGGAGGAGCGAACAGAAGAGAGGAACGAGGAGGATCCATACGTTCTAGCTGTGCTCCTCCATCCTCAGGCTTGCCTCCCAGAACGTTGGCTGCTATGTTGTTGACCATGTTGAGAATGGCATCTGTACGTAGAACACACACACACGGAATCATGAATAACCTTCACTGGTAGTAAAGTAGTTGAAGGCCCCACAGGAATCTGTAAAACCACAGTTCTTGGTATTCACCTACCACAGCATGCAATCTCCTAACCGACTCCACATACCCTTACCCAACCAACCCATCTCTGCCTGGCTGGCTAGAGGACCCTGTCAGCCTCTGCTTGTTTTCAAACACTGGTGTGGGGGGGGGTTGTGTAGAAATGGGTCAGTCTATTTTCTAAATACTGAACCAGTTGTGTGTATGACTATTGGGAGGGGGGGGGGGGGGGGTCTCTCTTAGCCAATCAGATTGCAGCCTCGGTGCCCTGCCAGGTAGACACAGGGGCTCCAGTGTGTGTAACGGAGTTATGTACAAATCAGTAGTCCTAACCCGTATCCCAGCCACAGCTCTATGTTTGCCAATGTGCCGTCGTGTGGGAATACAGAAACTGAAGAAACATTCAGGACTTGATGTTTTCCAGGAAAGCAGCTTCTTGTCTCTCCATTCTCCAATAAATACAGAGCCTGTTTTAGACCCAGGTCAGGAGATCAATTCTCTGATGTGATTAGATACAGTAGAGAACTGATGCTGAGCCAGTTCGATATCAAGTTAGCCATGTTTACGCTGTCCTGTGCCGTGTGAAACTACGCTCAGAACAACGTGATGCGGTGTGTGTGTGTGTGTGTACATACTTGTGGCAGAGCCCAGCAGATTTTTAGAACCTTTGTCCTCAGAGTGGAGGTAGCCAGGTGGGTAGTCTGTAGATAAAAGAACCAGATTATTTCAAGGTGGAGAAAACATGATCTTTTATAATAACAACCTGACCAAATATCACACGCACGGTGTACCTCCTTACCATAATCCTCATCAAGGTATTCCAGCCTCTCTGAGGGGTACTGGGAATCTGCGATCTCTTCGTATTCCTCCACCATACTGGTACCAAACACCCTATAAAACACACACATGGTTATATGACACACACACACACACACACACACGGTTAAATGTATCATATACAGCTGAAAAGAGAGGAATTATGATTAGATGAAAATGGACATGTGAGTTGACATGTTGAGATGACATGCTGTTCCCTATAGTGTTGTTTTTGTACATTAATCTATACATCTCACCTCACTAACCTTACCGACTGAGATAATGTAAACCTTAACATTTAGTTATTTCGTTTATCTACAGAGAGTAGCAGCATTTATGTGGATGTGATGTGTTTTCTTTTAACAGCTCCCGTCCTGGTCTCCACTCCTTGAGGGCACGACGCAGGGCGAACATAGGGGGAAGGTAGTGAGTGGGAGGAGGTGGTACATCTGTAGTAGTAGTATTTTTTTTTCACAGCCCCCTGACAGTCAACCCCCTGTTAAACTCACCCAAATGTTTTGCTAATGATTACTCCTTACCTGTCCACTAACCTGGCCTCAGCCCCTGTAGGGAATGGCAGGGAGTGTGGGTGATAGGAGGGTAAGGAGGAACTTAGTACATCTAACTCAGCAGAGGACAACAGGGCTACTGTACAGAGTTGAAATGGTTGTACTATACAAGGTTGTTGTACTACAACTGCAGGGTCTTTAACATCCGGCCTTCTCCTCTGCCATTGTTTACAGTGACCTGCACACCTCATATTCTCTGTAAGAGGGAGGGAGGCTGTGGGTTGAGAGCTCAGGGTCTCTGTTGGGTTCTGGTAGAGAGAGAGAGGGGAGAGGGTGATCTGAAGAGGGTCTCTGTTGGGTTCTGGTAGAGAGAGAGGGGAGAGGGTGATCTGAGGAGGGTCTCTGTTGGGTTCTGGCTGAGCTCCAGCTCCCCTACACAGCTTTAAAGAAGGAATGTCTCCATATAGAGCAGAGTATGGAAGACTTACTGTAATACAGCCATCTAACCTCCTACACTGGGCTCCTTAACTTACAGATAGACGTGGACAAGAGCATGCTGCCAAGTAAGAGCGACAGAGCGGGATCGAAAAAGAGGCAGAGAGCCAACATGGCAGAGAGACACATATTTCCTGGAAATCCTATAGAGCACAGAGACCATTAATAGAAAGCTGCTCAGCTCGCAGTATATCTACTCACCATGTTCTCTGAAATAACTGATTGATTTCACTGCACACTAGGAGCCACTAGGAGCTAACACTATTGAAGGCAGCAAGACAAAGGAGATGATCGTGACTACAGGAAAAGGAGGGCCGAACAGGCCCCCATTAACATCGACGGGGCTGTAGTGGAGCATGTCGAGAGTTTCTTGGTGTCCACATCAACAACAAACTATCATGGTTCAAACACACCAAGGCAGTCGTGAAGAGAGCACGACAACACCTTTTGCCCCTCAGGAGATGGAACATATTTGGCATGGGTCTCCAGATCCACAATAGTTCTACAGCTGCACTATTGAGAGCATCCTGACAAGTTGCATCACCACAACTGCTTGCATCTGACTAAGGTAACACTGAGGGTAGTGCGTACGGCCCAATACATCACTGGGGCCAAGCATCCTGCCATCCAGGACCTATATACAAGGCATGTCAGAGGAAGGCCCCAAAAAATGGTCAAAGACTCCAGCCACCCTAGTCAGACTGTTTTCTCTGCTACCGCACGGTAAGCGGAACCGGAGTGCCAAGTCTAGGTCCAAAAGGCTCCTTAACAGCTTCTAACCCCAAGCTATAAGACTGCTGAACAATTAATCAAACGGCCACCCGGACTATTTACATTGACCCAGACTATTTACATTTTCCCTGCTGCGTGCATTATATAGCACAGGAGGCTGCTGATGTATTTTACACCATTCCACCTTTTCTGCACCAGCCATTACCACGAGCCCGTCCTCCCCAATTAAGGAGCCACCAACTTCCTGTGTTACACACCCGGAGGAAAACATTACTGTTATTTCTCTTCTATTCAAGTCTGGCTGTTAAAACATGTAATGACAGACTATCTCCTGGTCTCCCTCCCTCTCTCTCTACATACAGTTGAAGTCGGAGGTTTACAGACACTTAGGTCGGAGACATGAAAACTTGCTTTTTTCAGCCACTCCACAAATTTCTTGTTAACAAACTATAGTTTTGGCAAGTCGGTTAAGACATTTACTTTGTGCATGACAAGTCATTTTCCAACAACTGTTTACAGACAGATTATTTCACATATAATTCACATACACTAAGTTGACTGTGCCTTTACACAGCTTGGAAAATTCCAGAAAATGATGTCATGGCTTTAAAAGCTTCTGATCGGCTACTTGACACCATTTGAGGTAATTGGAGGTGTACCTGTGGATGTATTTCAAGGCCGACCTTCAAACTCAGTGCCTCTTTGCTTGACATCATGGGAAAAATCAAAAGTAAATCAGCAAAACATCAGTAAAAAATTGTAGACCTCCACAAGTCTGGTTCATCCTTGTGAGCAATTTCCAAACGCCTGAAGGTACCAAGTTCATCTTTACAAATAATAGTACACAAGTAAACACCATGGGACCACGCAGCCATCATACCGCTCAGGAAGGAGACACGTTCTGTCTCCTAGAGATGAATGTATTTTTGTGCAAAAAGTGCAAATCAATCCCAGAACAACAGCAAAGGACCTTGTGAAGATGCTGGAGAAACAGGTACAAACATATCCATATCCAAATGAGTCCTATATCAACATAACCTGAAAGGCCGCTCGGCAAGGAAGAAGCCACTGCTCCAAAACCGTCATAAAAAAGCCAGACTACAGTTTGCAACTGCACATGGGGACAAAGATCGTACTTTTTGGAGGAATGTCCTCTGGTCTGATGAAACAAAAATAGAACTGTTTGGCCATAATGACCATCGTTATGTTTGGAGGAAAAAGGGGGAGGCTTGCAAGCCGAAGAACACCATCCCAACCGTGAAGTACGGGGGTGACAGCATTATTATGTTGTTGGGGTGCTTTTCTGCAGGAGGGACTGGTGCACTTAACAAAATAGATAACATCATGAGGTTGGAAAACTATGTGGATATATTGAAGCAACATCTCAAGACATCAGTCAGGAAGTTAAAGCTTGATCACACATGGGTCTTCCAAATGGACAATGACACGAAGCATACTTCCAAAGTTGTGGCAAAATGGCTTAAGGATAACAAAGTCAAGGTATTGGAGTGGCCATCCCAAATCCCTGACCTCAATCCTACAGAAAATGTGTGTGCAGAACTGAAAAGGCGTGTGCGAGCAAGGATGCCTACAAACCTGACTCAGTGACACCAGCTCTGTCAGGAGGAATAGGCCAAAACTCACCCAACTTATTGTGCGAAGCTTGTGGAAGGCTACCCAAAACCTTTGAACCAAGTTAAACAATTTAAAGGCAATACTACCACACACTAATTGTGTGCATGTAAACTTCTGACCCACTGGGAATGTGATGAAAGAAATAAAATCTGAAATAAATAATTCTATAATATTATTCTGACATTTCACATTCTTAAAATAAAGTGGTGATCCTAACTGACCGAAGACGGGGAATCTTTACTCAGATTAAATGTCCGGAATTGTGAAAAACTGAGTTTAATTGTATTTGGCTAAGTTGTATGTGAACTTCCGACTTTAACTGTATCTCTTACCTGATGAGGCTGAGGGGGCAGAAGTGTTCTGATCCGAAGTGGGAGATGAGCTCCACCTGCAGTTGAGGGGTGACGAAGGGGTTAAACCACACCGGGGTAATTAAACCACCCAAACCATCCCCACTTACATTCTAGTCATCCAGTACATCTAAGCTAAATCATTCTAGTCATCCAGTATTTTTGAGCTATAGTAAACCAAAATATAGACGCAACATGCAAAAATTTCAAAGATTACAGTTCACATGAGGAAATCAGTCAATTTAAATAAATTCAATTGACTGAATTTATTTCAATTGGATTTGACATGACTGGGAATACTGATACGCATCTGTTGGTCAAAGATACCTTACAAAAACAATGGGCCTCAGGATCTCGTCAAGGTATTTTTATGCATTCAAATTACCATAGACAAAACGCAATTGTGTTAGTTGTCTGTAGCTTACAGTATGTCATAACCCCACCGCCACCATGGGGCACTCTGTTAACAATGTTGACATCAGCAAACCGCTCGCCCACGTGACATACACGTGGTCTGCAGTTGTGTGACCGTTTGTACGTACGGCCAAATTCTCTAAAACTGCGTTGGAGGAGGCTTATGGTAGAGAAATTAACATTAAATTATCCGGCAACAGCTCTGGTGGACATTCCTGCAGTCAGCATGCCGATTGCACACTCCCTCAACTTAAGACATCTGTGTTGTGTAACAAAAATTGCACATTTTAGAGTGGCCTTTTATTGTCACCGGCACAAGGTGTACCTGTGTAATGATCATGCTATTTAATCAGTTTCTTGACATGCCACACCTGTCAGGTGGATGGATTATCTTTGCAAAAGGAGAAATGCTAACCAATAGGGATGTAAACAAATATGTGCAGAGAATGAGAGAAATAAGCTTTTCATGCGTCTGGAACATTTCTGGGACATGATTTCAGCTCATGATACCAACACTTTACATGTTGCGTTTATATTTTTGTTTAGTGTAAATCTAGTCATCCAATACGTTTAAGCTAAATCATTCAAGTCATCCAACACGTCTAAGCTAAATCAAATCTAATGGTGATGTGGAATTTGCCAAGCTCTATTGTTAGTTTTAAAAAGTGTCTTGGTCATGCATTACACTATCTGTACACTGCCACCAAAGCTCCCCATTGTTATGGTACACTATAACGCATCATAGTGCATTACAACCTCTAAAAGAGAAGAATGCCAACCTTTATGTACTTGATGAACATCTGATGCAAGAGGAAGAGGAGAGAAAAAAGTGAGAGAAATCTGTAAAAAGGCTGATTCATGCCACTAGCAAGTCAAGCATCTGGTCATTTTTTTTCAGCATTTTATTTTTTGGACAACACAACACACAGTATTCAGACTAAACGCTTGCTCTACAAGAGACTACAAGGCAAGGTAAGGTAAGGTATACAAAGCAATACAAGGTGCACATAGCATTACAAGGGAATAAGGTATTATAAGTATCCATAGCAGTAACTTTAGAAGAGTAGGGAAGAGGTAGACAGACAACCTAGACAGACATCAGGTTGATAACAGCTTCAGTTCCTATTGAAATTAAGACATCGATAACCCTAAGACCTTGTCACACAGTACTATGTGAAATCACAAAACAGTGGCATATTTAAAAAAAAAACATACAATTAACCAAACATTACAAAAAAATGCACCCGCACGAAAAATATTGTTATTTTAAACTTTACAGAAAAACTATGAAAATGCAATAACACTTAATGCGTTAGATAAGAGAAGATCGTGTGGGGGGGGGGGGGGGGAGTAGAGTTGAATGACTAGAATACAGTAAATACTTCCCCATACTATTTCTACTAAATTTATTACACATAGAAGTCGAAAAGGAAGCTGAAACACATCCTCACACACGTACAGAAGCATGTTGTGTGAGGTATGAGTAGGGAGCCATTCAGGCTCATGTTGATGACATGAGGAATCCCCCTGGGCATAGAACATAGAATACAAATGGTGTGTGTTGGTTGGTTCTTCTATCCTTGTGGGGAACTAAAATCCCCCAAGTCCCCACAAGGATAGTAAAACAAGAAATTCCCACATCCCCATGAGGACAAAGGCTGTTTAAGCTTAGGGCTTTGGTTTAAGGGCAGGGCTAGAATTACAGTTAGCGTAAGGGGTTAGTGGTAAGGATTAGGGTTGCGTGCTAGGGTTGTGGTAAGGATTAGGGTTGCGTGCTAGGGTTGTGGTAAGGATTAGGGTTGCGTGCTAGGGTTATGGTAAGGATTAGGGTTGCGTGCTAGGGTTATGGTAAGGATTAGGGTTGCGTGCTAGGGTTATGGTAAGGATTAGGGTTGCGTGCTAGGGTTATGGTAAGGATTAGGGTTGCGTGCTAGGGTTATGGTAGGGTTATGGTAAGGATTAGGGTTGCGTGCTAGGGTTATGGTAAGGATTAGGGTTGCGTGCTAGGGTTATGGTAAGGATTAGGGTTGCGTGATTAGGGTTATGGTAAGGATTAGGGTTGCGTGCTAGGGTTATGGTAAGGATTAGGGTTGCGTGCTAGGGTTATGGTAAGGATTAGGGTTGCGTGTTAGGGTTATGGTAAGGATTAGGGTTGCGTGTTAGGGTTATGGTAAGGATTAGGGTTGCGTGTTAGGGTTATGGTAAGGATTAGGGTTGCGTGTTAGGGTTATGGTAAGGATTAGGGTTGCGTGTTAGGGTTATGGTAAGGATTAGGGTTGCGTGTTAGGGTTATGGTAAGGATTAGGGTTGCGTGTTAGGGTTATGGTAAGGATTAGGGAAAATAGGATTTTGAATGGAAATAAATGTTAGAAGAACATAAGGTGTGTGTGTGTGTATAAATGTCGGTGTGTACCTTGACATATTTGGCATAGAGCTGTTCGTCCAATGGGAAGCTCTGGACTGTGCGCTCATCACGGGCGTGGAACGTTCCCAACTTCACCCACTTGTTGGTGGGGTACCTTAGAGAGAGGGAGAGGGGCGGTCAAAGGGGGGCGTGTCCTGAGGAAAACCGGAAAGGGAAGGGGCTACCTAGTCAGTTGCACAACTGAATGCATTCAACCGAAATGGGACTTTCACATTTTTCAGGGTGTGTGCATACCTGTCACTGATGGAGACCAGGAAGTCTTTCGGCGTGGAGGAGAAGAGTTCAAAGTTAGCGATGTCCAACTGTTTCACCTGGATGGGCTCACACAGCTCTATCACAAACCTAGACAGCGGCAGAGAGAGAGAAGGTGGGGGAGAGAGAGAGTTAGAAGAGGCAAATTAATGTGAGAACTTTATCCTCATCTCCCCTTGACATCTGCCTGGGCAGACGGTTGGCAGTTGGGGTCACACGTGCTGAGCTGACAAGGGGACTAGTGTATGTGTATGCTTTTGGGGAAAACAGCAGTGCACTGAGTCACGTTGTCACCCTGCAGCTTCAGAGAGCAGACGGGACTGGGGGGGAGGAGGGGGGGAATCAAAAAGAAACAAGAGGGCAGACAACTGTTCAGAAAATTAGAATGTAGGTGTGTGTGTGTGTCTCACCAAATCTTGTTGCTGCAGGGGTTCAGCATGTACAGGTCCATATTCTCCATGAGGATAGCGGAGGTACTCTGGAACCGGGGGACGAGAGAGAGCATGACATGGCAAATATGAGTCAATGGAGTGACTGTTCCTGTCCTCCAAATGCAAGACTTCAAAGTTGTGTGTGCGTGCGAGTGTGTTACCTTAGACTCTGTATTAGCTGACAGCATCTTAGCGCCACACTCCACAGAAGCATAGTTGTTTTTGAAGTTCTTCTGCACCTTCTTCACAGGGGGGATGCCACTGGAGGAGGTATGGAGGGAGAGAGCTGGAAGTGAGAGAAAGGAGGGTTAGGAGGTGGATGTTTGTGTGCGCACGCTTAAGGGAACTCATTTTTTTTTCTTGAGCTAGGATGGTCCACTCAGTAGCAATTGCCACTGTTTTCCAGGAAGTCCCGGGAAAACTGGGTCATCTTAATGTAGAGAACATACAGTACCTGTCAGACATAATGTATCAGTAGCCTAGTCTGATTCCTATAATCTATAGTTGTTTAATCAGCAGCCTAGTCTGATTCCTATAATCTATAGTCACTATATCAGCAGCCTAGTCTAAAACAACTATAGATTATAGGAATCAGACTAGGCTGCTGATTAAACGACTATAGATTATAGGAATCAGACTAGGCTGCTGATTAAACGACTATAGATTATAGGAATCAGACTAGGCTGCTGATTAAACAACTATAGATTATAGGAATCAATCAGTAACCTAGTCTGATTCCTATAATCTATAGTTGTTTAATCAGTAACCTAGTCTGATTCCTATAATCTAGTCGCTATATCAACAGCCTAGTCTGATTCCTATAATCTAGTCGCTATATCAGCAGCCTAGTCTGATTCCTATAATCTAGTCGCTATATCAGCAGCCTAGTCTGATTCCTATAATCTAGTCGCTATATCAGTAGCCTAGTCGGATTCCTGTACTCTATAGTTGCTATATCAGCAGCCTAGTCTGATTCCTATAATCTAGTTGCTATATCAGCAGCCTAGTCTGATTCCTATAATCTAGTTGCTATATCAGCAGCCTAGTCTGATTCCTGTACTCTATAGTTGCTATTGGTTATCAGTGTGCAGGCCAGGCTGAGACGGTGTGTTGTACACCATACGAGATACCTTAAAATGCATAGTTTTTTTTACAGAAAATAAAAAAACAAGGATGCAGGCATGTTACATGCACAGGTATGCACACACTCCACGACCCGCGCACACACAAGTTAGCATTAACGCGGGACAGAGCAGGTTGTGTACACAGGGGCCCTTTGAGACTGATGTCTGGAACGGAGGCATTCATTAATATTTGACCAAATACACCCTTTTCAAATATCAACAACTTAAACATGACAGTTCAGTCAGTGTTTTCTTGTGTTTATGAGGAAAACTCCAGATGAAACCACTAATTATACTATTCAGAACTCATCTTGGATCATGTGCCATCGTCACCCTCTCTGTCCAAAAATGTGAAGGTTGTTTGGATGGGTTTCTGGGCCAGGGAAATGTTCCCCCATCTGTCTGTCTGATGGTGAGGCTGAGGACAGGAGATCTACACAAGGTCCAGTTTCTAGCTCAGTGGCTAATAAAACAATGGGTTAACTCACTCTGCCATGCTGTCTATGACCTAACAGTGTATGGGTGCCCATGCGTGTAATCTGGGAGCATGTGTGTGTGAGTGCACGTGGGGTGCTAAGGCATGTGTTGAGTTTGAGAGTAAGTGTGAGAGTGTAACTCATGAATGTCTGTGTGTCCTTCTGCTCCTGTAGACTGGGCCATTAGTGATGGTGGAAAAAGAGTGCTGCCTAAGAGGACGGAGAGAGTGAGAGATTACACAACACACACGCTGCAATACCCATAATTCCCTCAGTCAGAGAGAGAAGGGAGAGAGGGAAGAGATGCAAGAACGAAAGGCAAGGGAGAGAAAGAGGGAAGGAGGAAGATAGAGGGAAGCGAGATAGGGGAGGAGGGACTTGGAAAGGAAGACAGGAGATTTCCATGCAAGGCCTCTGCACTCATTTGTCTGAAAAATTACTGTATCGAAACAGCATCCCTTCTTCACGGTCACTGAGCTTCTCCTGAATACGATGTTAATGAGGGAAACATGTCCCTGTGTGTGTTTCTTACTCTTCTCCTTCTCCACTTCCATGACTTGTTTCTTCCACTCGTCGAATGTTGGGATGTCTTCTTTACTGGGCACTGAGGGGTCAGTCTCCTTACCACTGGCATCCACTGCCTCATCCACTGCCTTGTCAGGTATAGAGACACACATGTTACACAGACATGTTATACACAGACACACACACAGTGAGCTGTAATTGATATACATTATTCCATTATAAAGACCCCAGAACAGTCAACAAAGCCTCTAACACACAAAGCCAATCCAGTTGAGCCGTGTCTGTCTGCAGCCAATCCGGTTGGAAAACAGACCAGCTCTGCACCAATACTGGCTTGGACAGGGCTTCCCTCATTCTCTCTCTCTCACATCCACCCACTCACTCTCTCCCCCACCCTCCCTCCCTCCCTCCCTACAGTAAGAGAATGGCAGAGGGTTCATTAATTGAATTAAACATTAATGAAACAACTCAGAGGACTGGCAGCCAAGCCATGTGTAGCCTCAGTCCTCAATGTTCACACGCAAACCTCTACACTCCTCATTACACTTACAGTCAGTGGCAGAAATAACAGTCAATTCTCTATAACATTACCAGTGTGGGGACTAGGTTGTGGGACTCCCTCTCACCTGCTGGTCTTGGTCTGTGTCTTGGTGCCTGTAGGATGTGTTTCCCCCCTGGTCCAGCTCTGGTAGGCCCTGGTCTGGGTCATCTGGGCTGAGAGACACCTGGACATCAGCACCTGGAGCATCCTGACTGTGACCCTGTTCTGACTGGCTCTCTACAGAGTCATCATCACCACTATGGAAAGAGGAGAGGGAAAGACGGAGAGGGAGGGGATGAAGGGAGAAAAACAACATTTAATGCACAGTCTGGTTGCACGCAAACAAAATATTTTCTTTCAATAACATTCCTTCCATTCATGTTCCATGCCATCAACAGTGTGTTTGTCCGTAATGAACAACACAGCAGAAAAACAAAAATAGAAAACAAAATAAAAGATGAATAAAGAAGAACAAGGCCACCGGTCGTTGTTTGAGTTTAGCGGAGAGGAGTGTCTGGCATCCGATTGGTTACCTGCATGGTTGTTTACCTGTTTCTGCTTTCTGATTGGTTCAATTCAAACTCTGTACTCACCTCGTGGGCGGGCTGCCAAAAGGAGGGGTTTGGGTTGCCAGGTTGTGGGGAATCATCCCACACTGAGAGCCAGAGAAATCAGCGAAAACATTGCCCTCTAGAGAGGAATTAGATCCAGCACTGGCAACCTCTAAAGAGGGATCGGCTTCAGCACTGGCAACTTCTACAGGGGAATCCTCTACCGCGGGATGAGATCTGGCAACCTCTATTGAACTGAGGGAAAGAAAGGACATGCCATTTATGGAAGAGCCCCTAGGAGGGAGGAAGAGGGAGATAGAGGACAGATGGGGTGGGGAGGAGAGAAGGAGAAAGAGAGGGATGGGGGAGACAGAGAAAAGGGGATGAGGTTGGAGGGGGTGGGGTGCGTCTTCGGAATGGTAAGCCTCCTCCAGTCCAGGCTGTGGTGAGTCAAATGTTCATTGTAAAAGGCAAGTGTCCACATCTCGGCAGCCATTTTGAGTAGGTCCGACAAAGAGCGCTAAACTAGACAGTAAACCCTGTGGCAGAACCATCCAAGGATCCAATGACACCAGATCTGATCAGGTCTGGCAATCCCCATCTGTCCAGAGGTCCAGTTTAGCAGACAACCAACATTTCCACTTATTCCCACCAGGTCCAGTCCAAGTTTTAGTCCAGGTTCAGATAGGTTTATTGACGAAGGAACCAGTGCACAAAGTTAACTGCAGGTTTACAGCTGTAAACGGTGTATAGAAAGGGGCAGCGGGGGCCCCCAAGATTGAGACGGGGGAAAAAGTCAAGTCAATAAGAAAAATAGCAACATACGAAAAATGTGAAGTAAAAATGTAAAAAAAAAACAAAAAAAACAACGAATGCAGCTGAAAGGGAAGACCAGTTAGATTGAATGACACCTCTTACAATAAATACTTTATTGAGCCCAAGGACAAAAATGGGCTTGGACACATAATTCTGCTGTATAAACAGACATAACGTCTCATACACATCATGCGTACAATACACAGTTCTCATCTTACCTGGATGGGGCTGGAGCAGGGATGTAAGAGGTAGAGGTAGGTGTGTGTTGGGGGTCTTCTGTAGAGGGGGCTGGGCTGGGTTCTGCCGGTGCATCACTGGGGGTCTCGACTGGGCCTGTGTGGTCTGTGGAGGCCGGTCCCTGGGTTGGGTCGTCGCTGAGCGGTGGGATGGAGGGGGATGAGGGAGCCTGGTTCTGGAGGGGAGTGGGTTGTGTATCGGGCTCTGGGTCTGTGAGGATGTGTGTGTTGTGTGAGTGAGGCTCAGCAGCAGCAGCGGGGGGTTCTGGATCCAGGTGTGGTTCTGGGGCAGACCAGACCACCACAGGCTCCTTCTGATTCACAGTCTGGAAAACACACACCTATTCAATTCTCATTGCACGTGTGTGTGTGTGTGTGTGTGTGTGTGTGTGTGGTGTTTGTGTCTCTGTTACCTGTTCAGTGTTCGGTGTGTTGGGCTCCTCTAGTGTAGCCCTCTTTGTCTCCAGTTCCACGTCGTAGGTGTGTGTGTGTGTCCTCGACGACGACTCCTCCTAGGGAACAGTCACACACACCGTTAGAACACATGTGCACACGCACACACACACACACACACGGAAGAGGATGTTTGAGGTCCACAGAAAGTAGACTAGCCTGTTACACCTGTTAGGTTATATATAAACAGTAAAACTCATGGACGACTATGAAGAGCTCAAACCAAGTTTATTCACCCACTGGGTCAAACAGCTGAAAATGACAAAGACCAGCACAAGTATTTATACCCTCCTTTAGGCAGTCTCCTCCTTGCACTTCTAAACACTACATCTTTGTCGCTAGGCAGGAAGTTAAGTGATAAACTGTTCCTTCACCTTCCTCTGACCAGAGCTTGGCGCACGCTAATCCACAGCTAACCAACCGTATCAGTGGCCGCAACCAAGTGATTGCCTTCTCCCTTACTTAGTAACTTTCTAGGTCTATACTTCTTATCAAACCGCCATTCAGCCCACCATATACATTCCTCATGCATGTAACTATTAACGTCTGGCGTAGCAAGTACTTCAAACTGCAACCCAACACTCCGTAAGACATGACAGAGAATGATAAAGAGTCTGAGGAACACCAGAAACACGGGATTCAGCATCTCGGGTTGAGAAACAGTAAGTTACTTTGTTATACTGAGGGACAGAACAAGAGACTGTTCTATAAATGGACTGACAGTATGTCTGATTGCTATGGCCACACACACACACACACACACGCTCACAGTAGACCAGCTCACAGTAGACCAGCTCACAGTAGACCAGCTCACAGTAGACCAGCTCACAGTAGACCAGCTCACAGTAGACCAGCTCACAGTAGACCAGCTCACAGTAGACCAGCTCACAGTAGACCAGCTCACGGCCACGGAGGACTACATTTGGGTTAACACAGCAGCCCTCCTTCCCACTCTCCCTCAGATTGCCAGTTCTGAGCTGTGTGGATATGGGCTAAAACACTAGTGATTAGTCTTAAAGTGGCTAATGCTGTGAAGAGAAACCCTGCGTGGGGAATAGTGGAGCATAGTGGGGTCTGGGGGAAAAGTCTATTGCACAATAACAACTAATGGTAAGTCTTACAGCCATCTCACCTTGTGGTCAGTCCTGTGGTGCTGCTCATGATGATGCTCTGGGAGGCTGCTTTCACCACTAGACACACCTGGAGCTGACGAGCTATGCTCTGAACAACACACATTATGACTGGGGTACCTGGAACACACACACAGAGAGAGACGCAGTCAGAAACACACATTACGACTACGGTACCTGGAACACACACACACAGAGAGAGAGACGCAGTCAGAAACACACATTACAACTGCGGTACCTGGAACACACACACAGAGAGAGACGCAGTCAGAAACACACATTACGACTGCGGTACCTGGAACACACACACACAGAGACGCAGTCAGAAACACACATTGCGACTGCGGTACCTGGAACACACACACAGAGACGCAGTCAGAAACACACATTACGACTGCGGTACCTGGAACACACACACACAGAGACGCAGTCAGAAACACACATTACGACTGCGGTACCTGGAACACACACACAGAGAGAGACGCAGTCAGAAACACACATTACGACTGCGGTACCTGGAACACACACACAGAGAGAGACGCAGTCAGAAACACACATTACGACTGCGGTACCTGGAACACACACACACAGAGACGCAGTCAGAAACACACATTGCGACTGCGGTACCTGGAACACACACACAGAGACGCAGTCAGAAACACACATTACGACTGCGGTACCTGGAACACACACACACAGAGACGCAGTCAGAAACACACATTACGACTGCGGTACCTGGAACACACACACAGAGAGAGACGCAGTCAGAAACACACATTACGACTGGGGTACCTGGAACACACACACAGAGAGAGACGCAGTCAGAAACACACATTATGACTGCGGTACCTGGAACACACACACAGAGAGAGACGCAGTCAGAAACACACATTACGACTGGGGTACCTGGAACACACACACAGAGAGAGACGCAGTCAGAAACACACATTATGACTGCGGTACCTGGAACACACACACAGAGAGAGACGCAGTCAGAAACACACATTACGACTGCGGTACCTGGAACACACACACAGAGAGACGCAGTCAGAAACACACATTACGACTGGGGTACCTGGAACACACACACAGAGAGAGACGCAGTCAGAAACACACATTACGACTGGGGTACCTGGAACACACACACAGAGAGAGACGCAGTCAGAAACACACATTACGACTGCGGTACCTGGAACACACACACAGAGACGCAGTCAGAAACACACATTACGACTGGGGTACCTGGAACACACACACAGAGAGAGACGCAGTCAGAAACACACATTACGACTGGGGTACCTGGAACACACACACAGAGAGAGACGCAGTCAGAAACACACATTACGACTGGGGTACCTGGAACACACACACAGAGAGAGACGCAGTCAGAAACACACATTACGACTGGGGTACCTGTGGCTCAACATATGAACACGATCTCACGTTTCACAAGTGTCCTGTGTTTACAAGCCAGGTTCATCATTGTTGTTACTACGCATCAGTGGACTTGACCTGTGGGCCCAGTGAGGGGTAAAGGCTGAGGTGATGTGGCGGGAGACGAGGAAGGGTCCCCGGCGGTTTGTGTGTGTAGGGACCAATGGATATGGGGCTGCCTGAATATGTTCACTTTTTAAAAATCAGTATTTAACATTCGAATGTTTGTTACATAATGAATAATTTCTCCCGGCCTGTTTGAAGACCAGTATGGATCTAAACAACAACTGGATGCTGCAAAACCTGCTCTGAAACCTGAGAGCATCTGCTTGACCACTCAAACATCAATGTCAGGTCAGAGCTGGACACACACGTTAACACCCTGTCAACTGGCAAGTCTATAGGGTTTCACTCAAACCCACACAGCATATAAGATCAGTATGTAGAACATAGGTCTGTAATTTCACTATTTATCCTGACCTAGACTGATGAACGCATCATTGCTACACCCTCCTTTGATACAGAACACGATGCAGGCATCTCATCATCCAAGCCTCCAGTCCCGCTGGGGTTGCAATGAGGGCCTATTCATATAGCGGCAACATCTTGTACCTGCATACACCCAGCCCACCCCAGATCGATCATTCATCGGTAGAGAGATGCGATGTGGGTAATGTGAAAGGCAGCCTATACCGATCCAGACCAAAATATGAACCCTGCAGTGGACGCAGCCATGGCTTTGAACAATGTATACATCCAAATGTCACATACACGAGAGAGAAAGGTAGATGTGCGACCAGGGGGTGGGGGTATACTGTAAGTTGACAGGCCTATAAGTAGGCAAAACATAATGTATTTTCACGATTTCAGTTACATCATGAAAATCGATAAATGGTTTTTGTGTCTCAAAACGTACCAAATCAAAAGATGTGATCTATATCATGTGCGGTTCCGATCATAGGGTCGTACAGGAGGCATGTATAGGTCTAAAAAGGGCCCATAACAGCCACTTTCATCATGATTTTCTAGAAAATGGTTTGTGATACAAAATGTAAAAATAATTGAAAACATTCTTCCTCACAATTAAGTTTGGATGTGAGAATTGCTAGAACAACCTGAGATACCAAAACTATTTATCGCTCCCGAGAGGATCTGAGAAGATTGAGTAATAAATGACACAAATTCCACCTAGCCAATCGAGGATTGATTTGGAATTGGGCTTCTCCCACTTTATTCAAACCAAACGACTAGTGAAATACCACACGAGGTAACATCACCATGAGGGGGATAGTAGTGGGTAGAAGGTCACCTTACAAACCCATTGAACTGTAGGCTCTGCCATATACCCTGACGTAGCCTTTAGCCATACAGCGAATAGACTTCTACACCTAGCTACATAGGCCTATAGTTTAGGGTACACCTTGTGACTAAACAGACTAAACAGGTGAAGGCAGGAGTGTCTGTCACAACATGTCTGAGGAACTCCTGGACAGGAACCACAGAGATGATTGACAGTTCTGTTTACCACTGGGTTTCTGTGTAGGGGTGGGTGTTGTACTAGCTCCTAGACTAGAGCCCGATCCTCCAAAACAGCAAACGACACTAGTGTGGGCAAGGCTCTTCTCTACACAATGTGTGAATGATAGTGTTGAAAACAGTTCAGTTTGACAGGGAGGCTGACTGACTACGGAGGAGGCCAGGTGTGCATAAAAACAGGGATTACCAGCTTCTAGTCTGGTTGTGGGGACACCTGTCTGTCCACACTGCACCCCCCCCCCATCCATCCATTACTTCAAAACTCCTCGATGCACAGTAGAACTAGTAGTAAAGTATCTATATTTTGCATGCTACAGGAGTGAGAAACACTTCTGTGAATACAAAATAAGGAAGTTATGACCCAGTTAGAAACTGCCCTCCCTGTCCCCTTCTGTAACACTACTTGTAAAGAGAGCAGAGTGTTGACACATGAAAAAAGAGCCGAGTGTCGGTGCACATTCCTACTCTTAGAGAAAGAAAAGGAAGTAACCTTTGCTTGAAGGAGCAGATTTGGGGAGGAATGTATGTGACCTAGTTCTGTTAGTTATATAATGAGTGGAGGGGGGGAGGAACAGGCAGGGAAAGAGTTGCCCCTAGATGCTGATCTAGGGTCAGTTTCGCATTTTCCCCCACTAATGGTTACGTTTAGGATTGGGGAGGGAAACATGATCCTATATCTAGGGGAAACTACACCCCTGAGCAGGGAAAGTGACAGACCAGAGATGGGAGAGGAATGAGAGAAGAGCCCAGAGAGGGGCAGCGAGAGGAGAAAAGAGATGTCTGTTCCTGTAGTCCATCAATGTCAGTAAAGAGGGAAGAGCCTCCAGCATTACACTGACTCAGCACTTCTTCTAGCCTACTTACGCCATCTCTTTTCTTCCCCCTCTCCATGCATTTTCTACTCTTCACAACAGGCAGATGTAAACCTTACCACATCTCATACAGACAGAGCGCTATTGTGGAGAGAACACACACACAGCGGGGTCTGGAACTACTGCAGAACTGATCTGAGACTACAGGGCAGGTAATATGGTGACCAGCTCCCACTAGGAACCGGTGCAGTTCTTCCAGTTCAGCGCAGATGAAGGAGAGGAGCTGGAACAGGAAGCTACTTTAGACTATTGAGATGCTATAAGAGTTGATTTGGGATTGGACCCTGATAAACTCCGGGCCCCTAGTGTCACATTGGGACAAAAGACAGACACATCGTTCAGAGGGTTTGGCATCATGGTTGAGCAGACTCACTGCCTGTGACTCACTGCAGATAATCCTCTCGCCTCGATGCATGGAGCATGTCTGGCTAACAAATATTCTCCCGTTCGCTCTCCCTCTCTTTCCGTCTGCCTAATACACACACACACACAAAACACCAGTTAAGGCCATGGTTATGGCCAGCCAAATCCCCTGACATTTCCTGTTAGGTTCAGAGCCACACAAAAGGGCCAAAGGGAGAGACAGTAGTACAGGACCTAGCCAACAGACTGCACTGAAAACACAGCGACACCAAAGCCTGTGTCCACCATAACAATAGAGATAGGATGTGGAGGGAGGCTGAATGGAGGGCTACATCGTCCTGCGTTAAGATAACAATCCCTGGCTTATTTGACCTCTCCTTACCCGGACTTTCCCACCCAACACCACATTTTGTCTGGACTCAATGTTTCCTTTATGAATACTGACAAGACCTTTCTTCCCAGTTCTGAATTGAATGATAAACCTGCCAGCGTGTCTGATGAAGGCATACAACCACTGCACTGACTTTCCTCCCTCCTTTGGTCTGTCTACACACACAGAAACAAACCTCACATAAGCACAGGTGTCCAAACCCAAAGACAGATCTTTGGTAGCCAGTAACTAAGTCAGGTGCTACTGACAGTGATGCAAGGCAGTCCCAGTAGCCTGCTGTAGCTCGGTGCAGGTCCTGAGTTGCCTAACTAGCTGCACACTAAACACCATCTGATAGCTCTTAATTAAGAGTGTTAAAATGACCCACAGCTAACTATAGCATGTCAGGACCACACCTTTCTACTCAAAGCTAACCTCATTACTACTGATACAACCACCCCTATTCTCATTTGATAGTGTCAGCAGAGAGAGAGAGAGCGAGCGAGAGAGAGAGAGAGAGAGAGAGAGAGCGAGAGAGAGCGAGAGAGCGAGCGAGAGAGCGAGAGAGAGCGAGAGAGAGCGAGAGAGAGCGAGAGAGAGCGAGAGAGAGCGAGAGAGAGAGCGAGAGAGAGCGAGAGAGAGAGCGAGAGAGAGAGAGCGAGAGAGAGAGCGAGAGAGAGAGAGCGAGAGAGAGAGCGAGAGAGAGAGAGTGAGAGAGAGAGCGAGAGAGAGAGAGCGAGAGAGAGAGAGCGAGAGAGAGAGAGCGAGAGAGAGAGCGCGAGAGAGAGAGCGCGAGAGAGAGAGCGCGAGAGAGCGAGAACAGGGACTCACCAGTTAGCAGGTAGATGGAGAAGGTGGAGAGAAGCCAATATAACAGGGAAGGAGAGGAGGTAGAATAGATCATCCACTAGCTGGCAGTGAGGCAGTTGGCAGAAAACAGTGTTGCTGTTATTTCACGTTGTGGATGAAGTACATCATGGAGACTGACGGACTGAGGTCGCTGAGTGGATGGTAACACGTTTTGGCCTGTAATGGGTTGGGTTATGATGCTGCTGTAGGAGTTTTAAATGGCCAATTGGTTTTAGTGAACAGAAGAACCAGAACAGCAGCAGCAGAACCATTCAGCCTCCAGGGCTCTAAAGCACAACCATTCAGCCTCCAGGGCTCTAAAGCACAACCATTCAGCCTCCAGGGCTCTAAAGCACAACCATTCAGCCTCCAGGGCTCTAAAGCACAACCATTCAGCCTCCAGGGCTCTAAAGCACAACCATTCAGCCTCCAGGGCTCTAAAGCACAACCATTCAGCCTCCAGGGCTCTAAAGCACAACCATTCAGCCTCCAGGGCTCTAAAGCACAACCATTCAGCCTCCAGGGCTCTAAAGCACAACCATTCAGCCTCCAGGGCTCTAAAGCACAACCATTCAGCCTCCTGGGCTCTAAAGCACAACCATTCAGCCTCCAGGGCTCTAAAGCACAACTATTCTGGTCGCATGTGTTTTTTCTTTATGTTGCGGATTGGTAAGGTCGCATTTATCATTGTTAAACCATGTCGCGGGCTGTTCTAAAACTATTCACGGGCCATAAACCACTAGTTTAACACCTTGTTCAGTCATGTGCGTTACCTCATTAGATAGCTAGCCAACAAAGTGGTAAATTTAACAGTAGGCTATATCCAAACATTCTGGGGGCACAGAATGAGAGGAAAAGGGACAGCTTCTTCAGGAGATCAATGATCATAGCAATGAATGAATGGCAGATCTCCTGCATGTCATCATCTCAAACATGACGTTCTTAAAAAGAGACCGTGTACGATGTTCAATGTAATGCATCTCAATCAGGCCCCCAGTGTTGGGTCTGGAGCATGAAGTCCCAAGCTCTGCTGGTCGGCTACTACGTAGCAACCTAGCCGTGTCAAAAACTCTTACAGCCACTTTCACCATGATCCATTGCTAGTTACAGCCACTAACACCATCATCCTTAGCAATATTTTGGCGCGCCTCAAATTCTTCCGGCTTCCTGCACCATTGGGAGTTTTCCATAGGAATATGTGGATGACGTCAGCACTATCACTACCTACTGGTTTTAATGCCTATGATATCAATAAGGAAATAGTGCTTTTACATCATGCAGAAACTTACATTTTCCACAAATGACTGTCATTATATTCCAATGACAGTTATTTGTATCAACATTTGAGCTTTTTATAATAAATAAACATATTTAAAGGGTTACACACTAGTTTCTAGGGCACATGTGCTTCAGAAGTATCTATAATTCATTTAGGCTATATCTCATACACTAAAAATAAAAACTCTGGTGCTCATAAATGTAATGTTGTGCTAACTTTTTAAAGTTGGGCGCACCGTTGCTACAAATCATTTTTGTACATTTTAGACATCTTGTTCTGCCATTGTTAGCTAACATTTATCTGAATACCATATTCGAGAAAGACAGTTACTAAGATTGGAAGTCATACACGAACAGCATTCATACTGAATAGCACAGTTATTAGCCCGAGGTCTGAAGGCTGGTGCCATTTGAAATTGTTCTGTTAATAGAACAATGTGCGTGTGGCCCGAGGTTGGAGAGGAGTCTTGTGATGCCAGCAGTTGGATCTAAGATTAGAGATGGTGGACTCTCTGGGTTCAGTGGGTGGTACGAGGTAGGCAGGAGGGAGTGGTGCTGAGAGGAGCATCAACGTAGAGACAGTAGAGAACACCACTACAATGCATGTTGGTGGCATACCTATTAACAAACCATCTTTTCCCACTTTCTCCCTCATTGGACACCAAACTTAGATGACAAAGGATCTTCCCTCCATCACTGCCAAGTCTCCAATGCCTAGAGACACCAAATGCATGGACACTTGGACAGAGACTAGACTGACACGTTCAAAAGGTCATGAGTCCAGCTGTTTCTTCCTGAGCTCAGGTACGTATTAAAGATCAAAACCAAACTCTAATAATCCATATAGCACATCTACTGAGCCAGCAACAGTGGAAGACCAACAGGAGAGAGAATTAGTGGTAGAAACAGAAAGGATAAAGTTTTAGTAATCGAGAGGTAGACAAAGCTACACAGAGGTAAAGAGAGAGAGGTAGAGAGAGAGAAGTAGAGCGAGACCAGTGTGCAGGCCACAGTGAGTGCAGGCCAGGCAGTATGCCAGCAGGGCTGTTAAAAGTAGGGCAGAGCCACAGCCAAGCAGACAAAAAGATTCCGGCTGAGCACAAGGGGGGCAGAGCTCTTAACAGACCAAGCACTGTGTGTGTGTGTGTGTGTGTGTGTGTGTGTGTGTGTGTGTGTGTGTGTGTGTGTGTGTGTGTGTGTGTGTGTGTGTGTGTGTGTGTGTGTGTGTGTGTGTGTGTGTGTGTGTATTGTAAGGTGCATATACTGTATGGTTCTGTATGTGTGTTTTTACCAGAGTGGTTTGATATAAATAACACAGGATAGCAGTTGCAAAGCCCGCTGATCCCACATAATCTCCTTCACTGGAGCATCACTTGGAGGGCAGCTGGAGCTAGAGGAGGAGGGCATCACCAGAATATGGGACATCATGGATTTTCACTGTTCTGGCTGTAGATACAGACACTGCTAGGTTCTGCAACAGCTAGCGGGTCTGAAACATCAGCTACAAGCTGTAGTGGCAGAAATGAGTACTGCACATTGCCAGTGCCAAGCTCTACCAACTGAGCCACTGGGGATCACTACCGTAGCTACTGTTTTCTGTATTGCAAGAGCACACACTGTAGCTGATCCACCAATCTACTTGATCACCGTGTTCTATCAGTGATTCAACTCTGCTACAAATCCAGCCAACCATCCAACCTAGTTCAACAAGAGCTGCTCTGGTGTGTGTGGCGTGTTAGTGAGCAGTTCCAGGTCGTGACTCATGATGTCACACAGAGGGGGTTAGGTTTAAGCCCTTGCAGCAGAGCAGTATGCTACCACAGTGCATTAGGCAGATACACTTCAGTCAGTCAGAGAGCAGAACACCGAGCACACCCCTCAATGTCCTGGCCCACAGCGGGCTGTAATGCAGTAAACGCTTCAGCATCAGGACCAGGGAAAAGAAGTGTGTGTAGGCTGAGTGAGTAAGAGATCCCACACCAAACCATCTTTGTTATTGACTTGCAAAACCACACTGCAACAAAGTGAAGCTCAAACAATACTTATTTGACTCACAAACTTACATTGCAGGCAGACCGTATAGCACAGATCCACAATTAACCTACTGCATGCATTACTAAAATACGTTGTCCCACACACACACCTAATGTCACCAACTAACAGTTATTTTGTTCTTAGCCATAACTATCTCCAGAAAGTTGTAAGTGTTGAGTGACAGTGTGAGATATCACAGGGCCAGTCTCTCCCAGAACAGCTCTTTAATGTTTAGGATTGGGTAGAATAGGCTGTTCCTAGATCTGTGGCTAAAGGCATCTTCTACCTGGTACAGTCAGAAACAACAACAAACTTGACTGTATAGCCTTCTGTATTACTCAGAGCTCCTCCGTCAGGAACTGCCCCATGCCAACACTACAGTACCATGCTAACAGCACTTAGGTTACTAAACCCATTGGAGTGACAGACATAACGGCGCCGGAGGGGACGGACGCCATTTTACGGGCTCCTGGCCAATTGTGCTATTTTGTGTTTTTTTTTTTTGCGCTGATTCTAACTTTGTTAATACATCATGTTTTGGCAATTGTTTCATATACAGAAAAGAGCTTCTGGACATCAAACCAGAAATGACTATTCCCAGACCAGGACATAATGCGAATCGCAGACCAGGTCCAAATCCCTGTCACTTGGAGGAGGGGGCGCTATAGGGGTTGGCGTGCGGGATATCAAACAAGACTGCGACGGCGAGTGGATAAGTTGCCATTACCCTCTGTTCTCTTGGTGAACGTGGAATCTATCACCAAACTATCACCGATTACAAAAGGGAGATGCCCAATAACACGAGCAAAATGCCTTCTATGCTCGCGTCAAGGCCAGCAACACTGAACCATGCATGAGAGCACCAGCTGTTCCACAACTGTGTGATGACGCTCTCCGTAGCTGATGTGAGTAAGACCTTTAAACAGGTTAACATTCACAAGGCCACAGGGCCAGGCGGATTAACAGAATGCATACTCAGAGCATGCACTGACCAGCTAACAAGCGTCTTCACTGACATTTTCAACCTCTCCCTGAACCAGTCTGTAATACTCACGCATCAAGCAGACCACCATAGTCCCTGTGCCCAAAAAAGCCAAGGTAACTTGTCTAAATAAAACTCACATCTGTAGCCATGAAATACTTTGAAAAGCTGGTCATGGCTCATATCAACACCATTGTCTTTTTCTACATAAACAGATTGTGCCTTTCTCTAAACAGTAGCAAGCAGACTATTCAGTCAACCTTCTTATCTGTTCTTGATTATGGTGATATTATTTATCAAAGTGCAGCTGCTAGTACTCTTAAACCTTTATATGCCATCTACCATAGTGCCCTTTGTTTTGTTACAAGTAACGGTTTAGATACAGGATGCAGTAATGAGTATCAAAAGGTTGGCTGGACTTCGCTAAAGACCCGTACATCTCTACATTACTCCCTTTTTTGTTTACAAGGCCCTACTTCATAAACTTCCATTTTAACGAAATATGCTGTTGAAGTATAGACACGTAAGCGGTCTAACCTGTTCACAGGACTGGTTAACACGAGGTTCCTAGGGTCTGCATTGAGCTTGGTAAATTTGCTTTTAGTTTTGCACCGTATTGTTGCAACAAAACACATTTCATCTTTAACTTTAAATTGCCGAACGGCACCAGAACTATTTATTGGAGACTTATTTGTGCAGGAATGTAACTTTCTGGGTGATTTGTTTTATTTGTGCTTCCCATGACTATATTTTAGTTTTTGAATGTGTATACTGTATGTTTGGGTATAATGTGTATATTTATGTTGTATACACAGGGCATATTTGGGAAAGAGACCTAGGTCTCAATAGGTTTTCCCGGGTTAAAAAGGTTAAATTAATCAATAATCCCAGGCACCCTGGACCCAGTCCAATTCGCATACCGCCCCAACAGATCCACAGATGACCCAATCTCTATTGCACCCCACACTGGCCTTTCCCATCTGGACCAAAGGAACACCTACGTGAGAATGCTGTTCATTGACTAAAGCACAGCGTTCAACAGCATAGTGCCCTCTAAACTCATCACTAAAGTAAGGACCCTGGGATTAAACATATCCCTCTTCAACTGTACTTTCTGACGTACCACCCCCAGGTGGGGAAGGGAGGCAACACATCCGCCTGCTGACCCTCAGCACAGGTCCCCCCCATTCACCAATGACTGTGTGGCCACACACACACTCTCCAACACCATCATTAAGGTTGCTGACGAGACAATGGCGGTAGGCCTGATCACAGATGACGAGACCGCCTACAGGGAGGTGGTCAGAGGGCTGGCAATGTGGTGTCAGGACAACAACCTCTCCATCAACTTCAGCAAGACAAAAGGAGCTGATCATGGACTACTAGAAACAGAGGGCCGAGTATATAGCCTCGGTATTGTTATTTTGTGTTACAATTTTTTGTATTTGTATATATTTGTTAATTTTCTTTTTTAATTGCATTGTTGGGAAAGGGCTCGTAAGTAAGCATTTCACGGTAAAGTCCACACTTGTATTCAGCGCATGTGACAAATAAAATTATATTTTATTTGACAGACAAAAAACAAAAACAAATAAACAAGAACAGCCTCGAATGTGCAAGAAGACGTCCATACCTCTGTCAGCCTCTGCCATTAGCAGCTGCTGTGACACAGGCACACAGTACGTAAGCGTGCTGCCGTGAGTACCAACATGAGTGGAAACAAACCTGTGATTGGCAAACTCTTATCAATATCAACTGCTCTTATCAGCTCCGGATTGTAAACACCATAGTGGCAGAAAATAACTCTTCCAATCAATGAATTAGGGATGAGAGACTGGGCCGTATTTGAAGGGATTGGGAAAGTATCTAGGACATAGTCAATTTACTCAGGTAGGAGGGTTAACCCGGTGGTTGTTAACCCATTTGACGTGGCTCAAGTCCTTACTGTCATGGTCACCTATCATCTAAAGAATTGATTGGCACAACCCTTCTCTCTCCTCTCCCGGGTTCTTCTCTTGCCAAGGTTGTTGCTGTAAAGAACAATCAATCTAATTTACTTTTTACATTAGCAGTTGTCACAAAGTGCTTATACGATGCGTTCTCACTCAGACAACTTGTCAGGCACATTGCCAATTTTGCAAGCCAATTAAGCTACATCACGCGCATCCGCACTGTGCTCACCTCAAATATACATACACACTAGGTGAATGTGACAGTGAAAGCGGCACAGTGGAAAGCGGCACAGTGGAAAGCGGCACAGCGGTGCCAGACAGGGATCAAAGGCCATGGGAATGCAGCGTCGGGAACGTCGCTCCGGAGTGCTGTCTCGCTCCGAGTCAGATGGACCGATGCAGTCATGTGATCTAATGAGAGCTGATAGGAAAATCCTCAGTGTGTGTACGCGACAGCGGGCACAGTAAGGAAACAATAACTCACAAAACACTCAGATCCCTTATACAGAGAGCGAGGTCTATATTGTTTACCATGCTACAATATTTACCTGTACTATAACACAGCCTACATCTTCTACTACAGAACAGTTCACCTTCTACTGGGGCTGCAGGTAGCCTTGGGGCAGCAGGTAGCCTTGGGGCAGCAGGTAGCCTTGGGGCAGCAGGTAGCCTTGGGGCAGCAGGTAGCCTTGGGGCAGCAGGTAGCCTAGTCATTAGAGAATTGGGCCAGTAACAGAAAGGTTGCTGGATTGAATCCCCAAGCTGACAAGGTAAAAGCGAGAGAGAGAAAGACTTGTGTATAATCTCTTCGATGGATTAATAGACAGACCTATAGCTGTGTCGTTAATGTGCTTCAACAGCTTCAGGGAAGGGTGGGTGACTAAAGGTATTTGTAGATCAACTAACATGTACAATACAAATATACAGATATCTTTAGAAGCGATAAGAAAGCAAGATGAGATGACTGTACGGTTCCCTCTGTGTGTGTGTGTGTGTATTACCTCTAAACATAGCATAAATGTGCACAATGTACAGAAAGAACATTGATACTGCACTGCCGGTGGAGATCTCCCTCCTACACACAGCCCACTCGGATATCAGACACGCATGCACACAGGGAAATACTCACGGATGAGAGAGTGGCTAGTTTAGCTGTGGTAAACAGTGTAAGTGCTGAGAGGAGTGCAGCAGGATAGGAGAGAAAACAGCTCGGAGTTTATACAGAGAGAAAAAGACGAGAAGGCAGGCGGCGGTCGCTGGTAGAAAGTCTAGTTAAATAAAGGTTCAATTAAAAAAATCAATCCCTCAAAACTTCCATGTGCTATTCACTCACACGCCCTCTTCTCACCAGAGCACGGCTCTTCCTTACCAAATACAGTACCAGTCAAAAACATTCAAAAGGTTTCTTTATTTTTACTATTTTCTACATTGTAAAATATTAGTGAAGATATCAAAATAATGAAATAACATATGGAATAACGTAGTAACGAAAAAAAGTTAGATCAAAATATATTTTATATTTGAGATTCTTCAAAGTAGCCACCCTTTGCCTTGACAGCTTTGCATTCTCTCAATGAGCTTCACGAGGTAGTCACCTGGAACGCTTTTCCAACAGTCTTGAAGGAGTTCCCACATCTGCTGAGCACATGTTGGGCTGCTTTTCCTTCACTCTGGGGTCCAACTTATCCCAAACCAGGTTGGGTGATTGTGGAGGCCAGGTCATCTGATACAGCACTCCACCACTATGCTTCTTGGTCAAATATTCTTTACACCGCCTGGAGGTGTGTTAGGTCATTGTCCTTTTGAAAAACAAATGAGCCTCACTAAGTGCAAACCATATTGTTGCAGATGGCTGTGGTAGCCATTCTGGTTAAGTGTGCCTTGAAATCTAAATAAAAATCACAAGACAGTGTCACCAGCAAAGCACCCCCATACCACCTCCATGCTTCATGGTGGGAACCACACATGCGGAGATCATCCATTCACCTACTCGGCATCTCACAAAGACACAGTGGTTGGAACCAAAAATCTCACATTTAGACTCATCAGACCAAAAGGACAGGTTTCCATCAGTCTAATGTCCATTAATCATGTTTCTTGGCCCAAGCAAGTCTCTCCTATTAGTGATGTCCTTTAGTAGTGACTTCTTTGCAGCAATTCAACCATGAAGGCCTGATTCATGCAGTCTCCCCTGAACAGTTGATGTTGAGATGTGTCTTACTTCAACTCTGAAGCATTTATTTGGGCTGTCATTTCTGAGTCCTCTGCGGCAGAGGTAACTCTGGGTCTTCCTTTCCTGCGGTGGTCCTCATGAGAGCCAGTTTCATCATAGCGCTTGATGGTTTTTGCGACTGAACTTGAAGAAACTTTCAAAGTGCTTGAAAGTTTCCGGATTGACTGACCCATGCCTTAAAGTAATGATGGACTGTTGTTTCTCTTTGCTTATTTGAGTTGTTCTTGCCATAATACGGTCTTTTACCAAATAGGGATATCTTCTGTATACCACCCCTACCTTGTCACAACAACTGATTGGCTGAAATGCATTAAGAAGGAAAGGAATTCCACAAATGAACTTTTAACAAGGCACACCTGTTAATTGAAATTCATTCCCAGGTGACTACCTCATGAAGCTGGTTGAGAGAATGTCAAGAGTATGCAATGATGTCATCAAGGAAAAGAGTGGTTACTTTGAAGAATCTCAAATATAAATTATATTTTGATTTGCTTGTACCAAAACAGTCATGTAATAAAATATCTGGCATGATGGCTCGGAGGAAATGACTCATGTTCGCCAGCCACAGACAGTCTCTAGTGCTCCTAGTTTCACAGCACTTTTTACCATACAGCTACTCGACAACACTCACTTGCCACGGGTCTGCTGCTAGCTACCATTCATTAAATAGCTGTTATGTAGCGACATTTACCTGGAGAAAGCCAACCTTTGAAACGAAAACCCACCGACCTCGAGGGAGGACGAATCAAATGAAAAAGGAAGTTGAGAGAAACGGAGGTTTGGAGCTAAAGGAGTTACAAGAGGCTGGCTACAGTATGATGCTTAGGCTGTGGTGATGAGTGCATCCGTGTGTCGCCAGTACGCCACGAATAAAAGTACAAACAACTCATTTTTCATTGGAAATAAAACGTTGAAGCTGGAGAACAATCGTGAACATGAACACTGCAAGTGTCACATTGAGCCCACAGACAGACACGTAGGCAAAATCGGAGCCTCCCCTCTTGACACCCTCTGTGAAGGTGCTAATGGCAATGTCAGAGCAGACCAGCACGATGATACTGTTTAGAACTGTACATGCCATTGGCAAGAAGGCGAGACCATTTTCTGACTTCGAGTGGCTGTGCGAGAAAGTGAAAATGTTGTTACTCTTGTATCTAGACTAGGACTTTGAAGCTAGTTTTTTCAAGTCTATATAGCAGTCGTGGTCCAGTATTGTAGGTTATTTCTCAGCTCTTGATAAGCGGTGGTTCACCTCAAAATAGTGTATAAATACCATACGATAGGCCTACTGATGACATGGATCTCCATGCTCTCCTATGGCTCTGTAACATTCTATTTTAATTTGTCTCCAGATGCTGTTTACATTTTAAAGCATTGTGACACTATTGACTTTACCAGCCTTACAGTGTTGATCCTTAAGTAAACAAAGGGTAGAAGGCTAATTTAGCACAATCAACTGCCAGCTATATTGGATAACATGAATGTATATTTAATTATTCTTGAATTCATTTGATGTTTTGAAGTTTGGATGAAAAAAAAAAACAATACCTGACAGAGACACAGTCACATCTCAGTCTCCCTGGGTAAACCATACAGCTCTGAGGTCTGCCAGCCTCTATAGCTCTGGTACACAGTAACACACCTTCTGGTAATAACAGTCAGTGGATGGAATGACAAAAAACAAGTGATCAGAGTTGATTGAATTCAGAGTCGCATATACTGACTCACTAGCAATCATCTGGTTCCAGCAGGTTTTATTTTATTCTTTATCACGACTCATTTGCATGAGCTAACAAGCTATTCCCAGAACAGAGGCTTGTTGGAACCAGCACTCATATTCATGATTAATATCCCCCTGAGCAATAAGGATATAGTGGTTTCACTTTTTCAGTTAAATGTAGCGAAACTGAATTGTCCAAATCACCACATCACGTAAAGAAACAAGCAGGGTCACTTACAAAAGGGCTTGAGAACAAATAGGACAAGGAGTTCTGATTAACGTTGGCATTCATAACTAACTACATGGCAACAGATAGAAGCTTTCTGCTGTAACTTCCCTCAGGAAGAAAAGAGGGATGAGGTCACAGAAAGGAAGAGAAGGAAGCATGTTGTATATGAAGGATTAATGCCTTCTCAGCAGCAACACAAATGCTCAGCAGCAGCAACAACTAAAATGCTCAGCAGCAGCAACAACTAAAATGCTCAGCAGCAGCAGCAACTAAAATGCTCAGCAGCAGCAACAACTAAAATGCTCAGCAGCAGCAACAACTAAAATGCTCAGCAGCAGCAACAACTAAAATGCTCAGCAGCAGCAACAACTAAAATGCTCAGCAGCAGCAACAACTAAAATGCTCAGCAGCAGCAACAACTAAAATGCTCAGCAGCAGCAACAACTAAAATGCTCAGCAGCAGCAACAACTAAAATACTCAGCAGCAGCAACAACTAAAATACTCAGCAGCAGCAACAACTAAAATGCTCAGCAGCAGCAACAACTAAAATGCTCAGCAGCAGCAACAACTAAAATGCTCAGCAGCAGCAACAACTAAAATGCTCAGCAGCAGCAACAACTAAAATGCTCAGCAGCAGCAACAACTAAAATACTCAGCAGCAGCAACAACTAAAATGCTCAGCAGCAGCAACAACTAAAATGCTCAGCAGCAGCAACAACTAAAATGCTCAGCAGCAGCAACAACTAAAATGCTCAGCAGCAGCAACAACTAAAATGCTCAGCAGCAGCAACAACTAAAATGCTCAGCAGCAGCAACAACTAAAATGCTCAGCAGCAGCAGCAACTAAAATGCTCAGCAGCAGCAACAACTAAAATGCTCAGCAGCAGCAACAACTAAAATGCTCAGCAGCAACAACTAAAATGCTCAGCAGCAGCAACAACTAAAATGCTCAGCAGCAGCAACAACTAAAATGCTCAGCAGCAGCAACAACTAAAATGCTCAGCAGCAGCAACAACTAAAATGCTCAGCAGCAGCAACAACTAAAATGCTCAGCAGCAGCAACAACTAAAATGCTCAGCAGCAGCAACAACTAAAATGCTCAGCAGCAGCAACAACTAAAATGCTCAGCAGCAGCAACAACTAAAATACTCAGCAGCAGCAACAACTAAAATGCTCAGCAGCAGCAACAACTAAAATGCTCAGCAGCAGCAACAACTAAAATGCTCAGCAGCAGCAACAACTAAAATGCTCAGCAGCAGCAACAACTAAAATGCTCAGCAGCAGCAACAACTAAAATACTCAGCAGCAGCAACAACTAAAATGCTCAGCAGCAGCAACAACTAAAATGCTCAGCAGCAGCAACAACTAAAATGCTCAGCAGCAGCAACAACTAAAATGCTCAGCAGCAGCAACAACTAAAATGCTCAGCAGCAGCAACAACTAAAATGCTCAGCAGCAGCAACAACTAAAATACTCAGCAGCAGCAACAACTAAAATGCTCAGCAGCAGCAACAACTAAAATGCTCAGCAGCAGCAGCAACTAAAATGCTCAGCAGCAGCAACAACTAAAATGCTCAGCAGCAACAACTAAAATGCTCAGCAGCAGCAACAACTAAAATGCTCAGCAGCAGCAACAACTAAAATACTCAGCAGCAGCAACAACTAAAATGCTCAGCAGCAGCAGCAACTAAAATGCTCAGCAGCAGCAACAACTAAAATGCTCAGCAGCAGCAACAACTAAAATGCTCAGCAGCAGCAACAACTAAAATGCTCAGTAGCAACAACAACTGAACAGAAATTCCCTTTAAACCAGGCCCCAATGACATTTTAGTAATTTAACAGAAACCCCAGAGCAACTTACAGGAGCAATTAGGGTTAAGTGCCTTGCTCAAGGGCACAGACAGACTTTTACCTAGTCAGCAAGGGGATTCAAACCAGCAGCCTTTCAGTTACTGGCACAACGCTCTTAACTGCTGAGCTACAAAAACAGTACATTCCAAGTCTCAATTCTCTTTACTCCAAACACGGAAATAGTATTTCAGCAACAGGGAAATATGACTTTACACAAGCAGCCTTACCTAATGAGAATAACAAAAGGAATTGGGATATAAAGCAGGATTTTATGCTCTCACTGCAGCACTGTTAAGACTACTGGTAGACTGATTTTTTTTAAATAAATAGAGTTGGGCAGATCTGGCTCAAGCATGTGCATTTGATGATGCAAATTCAGAACAATGGTTTCAGGATATTACCTGCACACAGACGTGTGTGTTCTCTGCACTCTAATATGAGTCACGTCTTTCTGCAGCAGTGTGTGTCAGACCATTGATGACTGTTCATGACAGAGCCTCATTTAGAAATCTGCAGTTCTTTAGTTAAATGTCATCATGGACAAGATGTTCTTCGGGCTCTGTGGCGGATTATCCCATGTTTAATACCAAGTTCAATGTTGGCAATGTGCCTATCCAATATGGCCCCCATGCAGGGCTCTACATTTTTAAAAAGTCATTGGTAGCACTGGTGCTCCCAACATGAAAATAATAATAATGTAGGAGCGCCAGGAGCACCGATTGAGCTATATACATTCTAAATTAGAGCTTCTTCAGAAGCACATTGTGCCCTCAAACTTTTCTTGCCCAGGGACCCCCACCCAGGTAAACTAGTGACTACGGATGCTCAATATATATAAAAAAATAAAAATAAAAATAATAATAATAATAAGTGAGCATATCGGAATCGACCGATATTAGCTCAAATTGACATCAGCCCAATGTCTAGTTTAATGCCGATGTGTAAAACCGGTGTCAAAGCAGACATGCATACCTAAACTCAGCAAAAAAAGAAACCGCCCTTTTTCAGGACCCTGTCTTTAAGATAATTCTTAAAAATCCAAATAACTTCACAGATCTTCATTGTAAAGGGTTTAAACACGGTTTCCCATGCTTGTTCAACGAGCCATAAACAATTAATGAACATGCACCTGTGGAACGGTCGTAAAGACACTAACAGCTTACAGACGTTAGGCAATTAAGGTCACAATTCTGAAAACTTAGGACACTAAAGAGGCCTTTCTACCGACTCTGAAAAACACCAAAAGAAAGATGTCCAGAGTCCCTGCTCATCTGTGTGAACGTGCCTTAGGCATGCTGCAAGGAGGCATGAGGACTGCAGATGTGGCAAGGGCAATAAATTGCAATGTCTGTACTGTGAGACGCCTAAGACAGCGCTAGAGGGAGACCGGACGGACAGCTGATCTTCCTCACAGTGGCAGACCACGTGTAACAACACCTGCACTGGATCGGTACATCTGAACATCACACCTGTGGGACAGGTACAGGATGGCAACAACAACTGCCCGAGTTACACCAGGAACACACAATCCCTCCATCAGTCTCAGACTGTCCGCAATAGGCTGGTCCTCACCAGACATTACATCCTGCCTGTTTGGCGTTCAAGTCGAGCAGTCGTTTGAAAGAGTAAGAAAATTTCAGCGAGACAACTCAAAAGGGGAAAGCCATTAACACCAAGATAATGGAAATCATTTCCCTTGAAAATCAACTGTTCTCTGTCGTGGATGAAGTTGGCTTTTGCCGGCAGGTCGAGCACCGGTACACACTACCAAGTAGGCACCAATTTTCAGATGTTGCTCTACTGGAGTTACACAGTATTGTTGAAACACATCCTTGTCACTGCTATAAGCTTCACGACTGACATTTGGACCAGCGATATCAGCCCCATGAGCATGCAGTGTCTGACAGCACAGTGGGTCGACGAGGATTTTGTACTGAGGAAAGCCGTACTGCATGCTCATGAATGTGCTGGTTGTCATACCGCTGCTGCCATTTCAATGGCATTTGAGAACATGTTTGAAACATGAACACTCCCATCGCCATCCCAACAACTGACTGGAGAAATAAGTTAACCAACTGTGTCTGCAGCAGACGTGATAGCATTAAAACACCTGCTCAACAAAACCCCACGGTCTGTGTCTGCAGCAGACGTGACAGCATTAAAACGCCTGCTCAACAAAACCCCACGGTCTGTGTCTGCAGCAGACGTGATAGCATTAAAACGCCTGCTCAACAAAACCCCACGGTCTGTGTCTGCAGCAGACGTGACTGCATTAAAACGCCTGCTCAACAAAACCCCACGGTCTGTGTCTGCAGCAGACGTGATAGCATTAAAACGCCTGCTCAACAAAACCCCACGAGCTGTGTCTGCAGCAGACGTGACAGCATTAAAACGCCTGCTCAACAAAACCCCACGGTCTGTGTCTGCAGCAGACGTGATAGCATTAAAACGCCTGCTCAACAAAATCCCACGGTCTGTGTCTGCAGCAGACGTGACAGCATTAAAACGCCTGCTCAACAAAACCCCACGGTCTGTGTCTGCAGCAGACGTGATAGCATTAAAACGCCTGCTCAACAAAACCCCACGGTCTGTGTCTGCAGCAGACGTGACAGCATTAAAACGCCTGCTCAACAAAACCCCACGGTCTGTGTCTGCAGCAGACGTGATAGCATTAAAACGCCTGCTCAACAAAACCCCACGGTCTGTGTCTGCAGTTAAAACTTTAAGAAGTATTTAAGGCTGTGAACATGCGATTCGTTGGCATTCTCAGAGCCTCTTTACAGTGTCGCCATCACGCTCGATGCTGGGTACAAGGACCGCTACTTCGATGCAGACAAGAAACAGGGTTTACGTGAAATGTTACATACACCGCTGGACAAGATGGAAACGGACACAGTGACAGTGCCACCGAGTTAGAGAGGCCACGGACAGACCGAGCTGAAACTTCACATGATGAAATCCTGGTTGAGAATGAAAAGACTGAACAACGAAACCACACAGCAAGTTAAATAAAGGGGGAAATACATAAATGCCAACAAAATAACTTCCTGGTCAGTGTAGTGTGTAACCTTCATTTAACTAGGCAAGTCAGTTAAGAACAAGTTCTTATTTACAATGACGGCCTACCTGGGCCAAACCCGGACAACGCTGGGCCAATTGTGCGCCCCCTATGGGACTCCCAATCACGGCCAGATGTGATACAGCCTAGATTTGAACCAGGGACTGTAGTGACGCCTCTTGCACCGAGATGCAGTGCCTTAGACCGCTACGTCCATGTGTGTGTATCTATGTAACTGTACTCGAATGTTTAAAAGACCGCAAAAAAAATGTTAAATATCGTTATCATTTTTTTGGGGCAAGGCATAGTGCGCCTTCAGAAAGTATTCACACCCCTTAGTGGAATCAAAGTAGTGTGGTAGGACATAACAGAAGCTAGATCAATAACATGGTAGTTACTCCGCAATACTAACCTAATTGACAGAGTGAAAAGGAAGCCTGTACAGAATACAAAAACATCCAAAACATACATCCTGTTCACAATAACACACTAAAGTAAAACTGCAAAAGAATGCCAGAATGCTGTTCTCTCATTTGTGTCAAAGTATCTAGTAAGCTAGCCAACGTTAGACAGTTAGCTTGGTGCTTGACTGCTGTCAGGTTCAGAACGCTCGGATCACCCCTATTCCTTGACCAGAGCGTCCAGTGTACGCTCTGAGTTTATGAAAGGTCTGAACGCACTCTGGCACTGCAGTAGATAAACCAGCCATTAGTCTTTACATTTTAGGTTGTTAAGTACATGAACTTACATGTGAGTCCTTAAAGGAGATGGTTGAGGCTTTAGCGGGTGTGAATGATGCTGCATGGGTGTAGACAAAAGAGGAGCTCACCAGTAGGTTTACCAAAACAATCAAGATGCATTTTCTCAAAAGTTAGATTACAAATTTATCTACTTAAAAATCAGATTTACTTTCTCATTGTTCCTCACCTGCAGTGTATGATATACAATGTTCTAGCTCTGAGTCTCTACTCTATCCAAAAAACACAATTTCAAATTTTACTATACAAGACCGAATCGAGCTGGTCGGTTACATATGTACATTGGATGATCTCATTGATCATGTCCCTGTTTATAAATATCTGGGCATCTGAATTGACCAAAAGCTGTCTTTCAAAAAGCATTTTGATGAGTTAAGAAATTCAGAATTAAAAAATGTGCTTATTTAATAGCAGACAACAAATCATTCAGTCGACATTCACACCGGTTAGACTATATGAACGCAGCCGCCACTGTATTGAAGCCATTGGATACAGTTTATCACGCGATAGGTTCAGTACAAATCACCGCATTCTGTATGAAAAAGTAAGCTGGCCCCCTTTGAAGTCTTGTAGATTGATGCATTGCACTCTTTCTGTTTCTAAAGCCCTCCAGCATAAACTTAAACAGTACCTTAATTCATTGTTAACTTATTGACGTACGAGATACCACATCTGGTCTCAGGGATGGCTAACTCTGGAGAGCCCTTTGATATCTACTGCTTTAAGTTGTTTTTTTACTTGTGTGTTTTTGAGGAATCTGTGCTTCTAAGGCATTTCAGATGGCTGTTAAGGGACCTTTTTACTGAAGAATGTAGATGTTTTTATTATTGTATTTTTTTCTTTTCATGTATTGCGTATTTTAATGTGAATTGTATTTTGATGTGCCCTGTTTAGCATACATATATATTTTTTTTTTTATAGAGACCTTGAGTCTCAGCATTGACTCCATGTCAAAATAAAGGTTAAGTCAAATCTAGTGAGCTAATGGATTCCTAAAGCAAGGATTCTTCTACCCCCCCAGCTAGGTGTGGGCTGGAGGTCTGTAGCCTTCCCCCTTCCCCATGGCTATAAGAACTGAGTAGTCAATGAAGGCCATTCTGGTTCCCAGTGTCCCCAACAGTTTCCTGTGTACTGGTCTGAAAGCCTACCAGCTGATGACAACTGTCTGTCTAGACCTGTTAGGGGTCTGCATATGAGGAGCATCTCACATTAAACAGGGCTGCCTGCCAAACATGCACTGTCTTTACAATGTGGACACACATACAAGCACATACACACAGATTCATTTTACTGAAGCCCTCTACCCACACACTGCTTGCTTATACATACAGTTGCACGCGTGTGTGTATGTCATGCGTATGAGGAAGAAGCCCTATAGGCACTTGAGCAGTAAAGAGTTGTTTTGAGCCTGGATCTGCTCTGTTGTTCTCTAGAAACCATGTTGGGTAACGCATGGAATCTCTACTGCAATAGGCTACAGCATAGGGCCTATTACTTGTAACACAGATATAAGCATTCTTAAGGTTAGGCTTATCTAAACTGTATATTTGCCAAACCTGTGTACTTGTTTGTTAAATAACTATTGATTGAAGTATTGAGTGACCCCCCCTTCACCATATAAATATGATATGGCTGGGGTTGTGACAGAATAGAGCATAGAGGGTAAACCTGATATAGGAGGAGGCCGCGAGGATGGAAACAGCCATACAGAACAGCTCAGCCTATAGCTTAGAAAATAAACTGGTTGGGTGAGCTGGCCTGGGATATACTGGTGTGGTCTTACTAACTCTATTCCATGCGAATACTGTCAACATCTCAACAGCAGTGGGGCCATACTAACTATTCTACACTTTGACTGAAGGTTTCATCCAGCAGTTTGGTTCAGTTATGTGTGTGTGGTTCAGTTGTGTGTGCGTGGTACACTGGCCAGTGCAGAAATCCACAATGGGGGTTCCAACTGGCACAGGCCAACCCCATGTTCCAACCTGGAGCTGGAGGATCCTCAGTGTTAAACCCTGGGTTAGGCCTACACTCTCTGGAACCCTGGTGTGATAACTGCTCATTATCTAATGAGCGATAATAGCCTTACTTGACCTACATAATAATCTGAAAGAGATTATAACGGGGAGATAAGAACGAGATTCTCTCTCCTCCCACACACACACACACACTTCATGTTTCACAAAAAAGTGCTGAAGTTGTATGTCACACCTGCATAGTCCGCCCAAATGAGATAATCACAATGGATAGGAATATAAAGTGAAAGACCATGAAACAACTAAATAAGCCAAGACGACAGAGCGGTATCTTGATTATAGAAGAGGAATCTGTCACACACCATTTTCACTGAGAACTAGGATGACACGCGTGTCATATAAACCCATGCCCGCACATAAAGTGAACTAAGTCCAATTCCAAATGGCTTACATAATACAGAGAATAAGCCTATAATCTGTCCATATAGCAGGCTGAAGGCTGATGTTTCCATGAGCAGCCGTGTGCGCTTTAGCTGTTGACATTAATGGTCTGGGCTAATGTATACAACCCTGCTGTTGACTGGGAACCCAGTGGAACATGTACACCCCTCTGAGAAAAGCTTGTTACGATGTGTGTGTGTGTGTAACAATGCAAAGTCAGTAAAACACCCACAAGTAGCTCCAACACATACTCACTGGAGGTAGAAAGCATATTGCACTGAATTACAGTCTGCCGTTAGTTAGGCGCGGTTTGTTAAAGGGACCACCAGCCAATGGGCATCTGACTGGAGACATTTCTGGATGTTTCTATATGTAGAATTGGCTTGCAAATGTCTGCTGGGCACTCTGTTCAGAGGTGCTAAGTACTAGAGGTCGACTGATTAGGATTTTTCAACGCCGATACCAATTATTGGAGGACCAAAAAAAGCAGATACCGATTAAAAAATATATATATAAAAACTGAACGAACACTTATTTTAACTTAATATAATGCATCAATAAAATCAATTTAGCCTCAAGTAAATAATGAAACATGTTCAATTTGGTTTAAATAATGCAAAAACACAGTGTTGGAGAAGAAAGTAAAAGTGGAATATGTTCCATGTAAGAAAGCTAACGTTTCAGTTCCTTGCTCAGAACATGAGAACATATGAAAGCTGGTGGTTCCTTTTAACATGGGTCTTCAATATTCCCAGGTAAGAAGTTTTAGGTTGTAGTTATTATAGGACTCTCTCTCTATACAATTTGTATTTCATATACCTTTGACTATTTGATGTTCTTATAGGCACAATAGTATTGCCAGTGTAACAGTATAACTTCCGTCCCTCTCCTCGCTCCTCCCTGGGCTCGAACCAGGAACACGTCGACAACAGCCACCCTCGAAGCAGCATTACCCATGCAGAGCAAGGGGAACAACTACTCAAAGTCTCAGAGCGTGACGTTTGAAACACTATTAGCGCACACCCCGCTAACTAGCTTGCCACATCGGTTACACCAGCCTAATCTCGAGAGTTGATAGGCTTGAAGTCATAAACAGCGCAATGCTTGAAGCATTGCGAAGAGCTGCTGGCAAAATGCACGAAAGTGCTGTTTGAATGAATGCTTACGAGCCTGATGCTGCCTACCATCGCTCAGTCGGACTGCTCTATCAAATCATAGACTTAATTATAACAGAACACACAGAAATACGAGCCGTAGGTCATTAATATGGTCGAATCCGGAAACTATCATCGCGAAAACAAAACATTTATTCTTTCAGTGAAATACAGAACCGTTCTGTATTTTATCTAACGGGTGGCATCCATAAGTCTAAATATTCATGTTACATTGCACAACCTTCAATGTTTTGTCATAATTACGTAAGATTCTAGCAAATTAGTTTGCAACGAGCCAGGTGGCACAAACTGTTGCATATACCCTGACTCTGCATGCAATGAACGCAAGAGAAGAGACAATTTCACCTGGTTAATATTGCCTGCTAACCTGGATTTCATTTAGCTAAATATGCAGGTTAAAAAAGATATACTTCTGTGTATTGATTTTAAGAAAGACATTGATTTTTATATGGTTAGGTACAGTCGTGCAACGATTGTCCTTTTTTCGCAAATGTGCTTTTGTTAAATCATCCCCCGTTTGACGAAGTTAGCTGTCTTTGTTAGGAAGAAATAGTCTTCACACAGTTCGCAACGAGCCAGGTGGCCCAAACTGCTGCATATACCCTGACTCTGTTGCAAGAGAAGTGACAAAGAAATTCATGTAAGCAGGCAATATTAACTAAATATGCAGGTTTAAAAATATATACTTGTGTATTGATTTTAAGAAAGACTTTGATATTTATGGTTAGGTACACATTGGAGCAACGACAGCCCTTTTTCGCGAATGCGCACCGCATCGATTATATGCAATGTAGGACACGCTAGATAAACTAGTAATATCATCAACCATGTGTAGTGATTATCTCGGCTTCTTACTGCATTCGCGTAACAGGCAGGATCCACGTGGAGTGCAATGAGAGGCAGGTGGTTAGAGCGTTGTACTAGTAACCGAAAGGTTGCAAGATTGAATCCTCGAGCTGACAAGGTCAAAATCTGTCGTTCTGCCCCTGAACACGGCAGTTAACCCACCGTTCCTAGGCCGTCATTGAAAATAAGAATGTGTTCTTAACTGACTAGCATAGTTAAATAAAGGTTGTTTAAAAAAATATATATATATATTTTTTAAATCAAAGAAAATAAATAAAAATCGCCCAAATTGGTGTCCAAAAATACCGATTTCCGATTGATGTGAAAACTTGAAATCAGCCGTAATTAAATCAGCCATTCCGATTAAATCGGTCGACCTCTACTAAGTACTCTTGGCTGGCAAATGCTACCGCTACGAATTCAGGCTATGAATTGGACGGGAACGCTAACTTTTACAACTTCCTGCAACCACAGAAATGGTCTGTTGCCATCGGATTCTTGCCCCATCTGCCATGCCAGTCCTATTCATGCCAGACGTTTGAGAGTTGGCGCAGAGAGGTGAGAAGCCAAAAGCTGTGTGCGTAAGGGTTTGCATTGGCAATCAAGTGAGCAGGCATGTGTGTGTAATTAGGTCTGCTGGGGGAAAGGGAAAGCAGGCACCCACCAAAAATGGGAACCCGATCTAGTAGATGTCTCAGTAAGAGACACTCAAACAACAAACACTTATTCACGAGTGTGCAATACATACAGGGATCACAATACACATAAGGGTGAATCTAAGCCAATGACCTAACTATAGTAGTAAAGTTTCCCTTAATGCCCTCCTATTCTCTAGCAGAGAGCTGGTCTGCAGAAAACGGTCTGTCCTCCTCGCCATGTTACTGCCGCCTTTGTGTTTCTCGCTCCCTTGGTCTCTCGTGTTCAGGCAGGGAGGCCAGCCACCACAGGGCCTGCCTTGCCGCACGAGAAACACAACCCTTTACCTTCCCTCTAGACACTGGCAACAGGCCTGCTCCTCCAGTACAGAGAAGATAGGGCAGGAACAGAGTGGAGCTAAACAATAACATCTTCTCGCGCTTACAGCCTTTTCTCAGTGTCAGCTTGTTTGTGTGAGAGTCTCAGCTCTCTGGTTAACAAGTTTAATGGTTTACATGTGCTGGGGCTCTGAGAGGCATGGGGTGTGAGAGTGGAGGAAAATGGATGGTGTGATAATTAGACTATAGGAGAAGCGCAAAGCTAAAAACATGATCTAATATCAGATAATCAGTTACGTGAGGTGTTGTAAGGAAACTAATTCAACAGGCTGATGTGTTCCCTGGCTTAAACTACGCTATCTTGCAAACACTGACATGCAGAAAGCAGGACGGTATTTCACAGATGCACACTAATACTCTAAACTCCCCAGGCTTTGCTAAAACACACCTTCATTCACGCACATGAAGGAATTCAGAATCATGAGGGCAAGCGAGTCAGGATGTGTATGCTTAGGGATATGGCCTACTGTAGGAGAGAGAGAGATGAGACTACAGTGAACAGGAAGCCTATATTTACATCAGAAACTCACCTGGAAAAATTATTCAAATCCATAAAAAAATGCAAATATATTCCATATTTTTCCAGAACAGGATTAGGGCACTTGGTGGTATCAAATGCACTGTAATGTGAGAAACCTGGGCTGTGTACCAAAATAGACCCAAGTCTCTCGACTAACTTTCTCCACTGGTTCTACTAGGGTTGCAAAGGGTCAGACACCTTCCGGTAAATTTCCATGGGATATGGGAAGTTAAGGCCGGGAATTGTGGGAATTTTGCTTAAAAGTTAGCTTATAACAGTGAACCTTTTTTGTGGGATACACAAGGCAATTCTAGGTCTTGTGGCATATTTTGATTAAACTATGCCAAATTCAATGGAATTGCAACCCTCAGCATGTACAGTGCACTGTTCCATCACATGTACAGCTGATTCTCAAGATCTTGCACACCAATGAGATGCTATTGAGCCCACACTACTAGACTGACTAGCCAAGGACTACATACTTTCTGGTAAGTTTTGACTACAATACTGGGTGGGGTGAATATATTGTATGACATACATACTTTGTTAAATAGTAAATAGTAGCCTACAACAAAGTGTTTAAATAATTTCTAACTTAATTTCTGCAAGTTAGTTTTTGCCACCACGAGGGTTTTAGCTTGCTTGGGTCTGCTAACTGAGGAGTGTTAATTCACCTGTTTCATTTAAAAACATTTACCTTACAAAAGGAGTCGCTTAATCTAATTGCTTAACTTTATCTGTACATGGAATTGTATTTGGGGGTTTTTCAACAGCAAAATGCCACGGGCACCATCTGATGTGTGGAGACATTTCACTGCAGCTAATGTAGAAAGAAAAGCTGTGTACATTTGCAAATATTGTGCCAAATCACATGTGAAGAATGCAACAAAGATGCAGAAGCATCTGGCCAAGTGCATAAAGTTACCTCAGCGCTCACAACAAGCAACCTCTGACAAAAGTCCCTCTAATTCTATTTGAGGAGAAAATGATGAATCAGACACCTTGTCGATAGCAACAGCTCATGGTCCTCCTGGAATCAGAAGTTTGTTTGACACAATGGAGGAACGTAGTCAGAAAAATGCTGATGAATGTCTTGCTCGAGCGGTGTATGCAACTGGTTCACCTCTGTTGCTCACAGGCAATGTGTATTGGAAGATACACAATTTCTGAATGTTCTTCACCCAGCATACACCCCTCTAATCAGACATGCTTTATCTACTCATTTGCTGGATGCAGAGTTCAACAGAGTCCAAGGTCAAGCAAATCAGAGAAAACAGGCTATGCATTGCAATCATCTCTGATGGGTGGTTGAATGTTCGTGGGCAAGGAACAGTTAACTAAATGATCTTCACCCCTCAACCAGTATTCTACAAGAGCACAGACACAAGGGACAACAGACACACCTGCAATTATGCCTACTTATGATACGGTAAAATGTTTATGTTTCTGCCTCCATATTATAAGTTAAATATCTCAAATGCAAAAAAAAAACATCTATATTTAAATGGTATTAATATTAATTTGCATATATTCCTGTTAATTCCCTCAGAAAGTTTCCACTTCTGAATAATCCCCAAAATGTGCAACCCTAGGTGCTACCAAATTTTTCAGTTGATGGCACCAGCACATTATTTGGTCACACAAATTTTGAGATGCTGAGCAGCAATAATGACCTGACCTGGGTCCCATAATGTACCTCGATTCCATACAGAGACAGGTTAATATTGACTAGCCATCTTTTAAATGAGCATGCCCATGCAGGGCTTGACATTCAGGTAAACAAAGCTACTGGCCCGGGAAAGCGTGCATTATTTAAATGTTAGCTTTTATTACAAGTAGCCTATAATGATCTACCCTCCATACACAAATTACACTTTAAAAATCGACAATATCATATTTACACATTGTATGAAGAGCAAAAATGAAACCTTCGCACAATCTTAAAAAGGGTGTTATTGTAAGTGATTTTGAACAATCACTGCAGTTGTAGGGTCCTATAAAGTAAGTTGGATCTTTTGGTAAATTCCATTTCCTAGGTTTCACTCATAAAATAAAAGTACAGTAATTGGATTTTTGAAGTCCACAACAATGCTCAGGAGTCCAGCTAAAAAAATGTTTTTATTATTTAAAAAAAAAATCTAAAAAAAATCTAATTTTTTTTTTTTTTTTTTTAAATCACTGGCACCCTAGCGACCAATTAAAAATGGGCATCACACAGCCAAGTCAAAATGTTGGTCACAGACCACAAGCTCAAAACACGAGTTAGGTCTAGTTGGAAGTCAGGATCAAACAGTTAGAAACTTGCGTAACTGACCAATTAGTCCATTACTAAATTTGATTTAGTAACCCAACTAGTGGTACAGAACTTAAATTCCATTATGTATCATCAATATTTTACATTAGCAAGAGTTCTCTGAAGTCATCAGGCTTGGCTGAAGACTCAACATCAGCAGACATCTGGGATTTATTTATGAACAAACTATGTCAACCATGTCATGATGAATAAAACAGCAGCACTAAAAACTCAAGGGCCTGAAGCTCATCAGCTGATGCTTGAAAAGTCAAGACAACACTAATAAATTGGACAGAGGACTGGTAGATGATTTCATACAAATGATTCCATATTCTTCTTAGAAATGTGTACTGGAATTCAGTTGGCATGGAGACCAGTAGAGATGGAAAGATAGATCCTCTTCTGAGACAGTACACCATAAAGTCAGCTTTCTAGCACTAGAGTGGGCTGTGATGTCCAAACTGAAATAACAAAAGGGTTAATCCATTTGAATTATCACTTTTTGACAGCACCCCTTTTGATTTGAACAATCGGTTGAGGCAACATGCTCTTGAATACAGGGTGGGTGTCATGCTTTGGTTGATAAATGTACTAAAATGGAAATAAATGGACATTGACTTTCAAAATGGTACCACAAAGATGGTTGGGGGTCCACACATCAGAGAAAGTTGACTTGAATGGGGAAATCTGTTGTTTTAAATTATACTGTCAGTTGTCCATGAGAAACCTACTGTAATCTTAGAAATATAGATACTAAAATAGACATGACCATTTAAGTTGACATTTGAGGGTGGGTGGTCCAACGGCCATTTTTGTGGCATATTCCAATAGTGTACCAGCTAAATTACTGTGGTCTGACGGGATAGGTCCATTCTATTTCTATGACTGAAGTGACACCCACCCTGTATTCAAGAGCATATTGTATCTCAACTGACGGCAGGAAAAAACAAAAACCTCATGAAGTAAAATAGGGTCTAAGCTATAACATATGCAAATATGAAAAAGTTCACATAATTGACTAAATAAAATAAAAATCAGCCAATCTGTATTAAAAAAATATATCCAAGAAATGATTAATGGTTTGACAACCCTGTTTGGAAGCTTTTAAATTATTTCAAACTCAATCGTTTATCTTTTCCAGTGATGAAGACATGGATGTCTCATGGTATGTCCAGGTTAGCGGCATATTTTGCAGAGGACGGTTTTCTGTCTGTGTCAGACTTATCATACCCAAACCACGTCTCCGTGCTCTGCCACGTCCACTCTCCTCCATGTTTGTTTGTGTTGCAAATTTCCTTCCACACGGCACGTAGAGGAGATGGAGGTGCTCAAAGTTGACCCATTTTGCATAGTATACTATGCAAGAATCATATGAAACTTCACATGTGAAATCATGTGAAACTAGCAAGAATCATGTGAAACAGTACGGAGAGAGCCTGTGGATGAGACCCAAAAAAGTAGTCGAGTGCTCAAAACAAACCCCCGACTCAAGACGTTGCAAGAGGCTTTTGCCCGCGGCACACCATCTGGCAAAGAATCCCGAAAATGGAAGGCAGTAACATCTACCGTTACAACTTACATCTGCAAAGACATGGCCCCAATTTACACAGTAGAGAAACAGAGTTGGTGCTAACACTCGACCCAAGGCGAAAACACTTCGATCAAGTCGAGTTGCCTCGTTTATAATCAAGAGTGTCGGGCCAAAGTAGAGGAGGAAATCCACAAGGTAATGTACTATGATACAACAACAGATATGTAAAATACACAGCCCTATACGAGCCTGACAATACACGTAATCCAAGACTGGACACACTGCAGTCGGTGTTTACAGACAGGCTATTTCCCAGATGACCACACGGGAGAAATAATAGCCAGAAGTCTCAGGGAAGCTCTTGAGTTCTGGGGACTGGCGAGGATCACCTAGTCTGTGACACAATGGCTAACGTCACAAACAACATCCTTGCACTTCAGCTGAATGACTCGATACGTTCAGTGTTTTGGCCACCGTCTTCATCTAGTCATTGGTGAGTGTCTAAAACAGAAAGCCCTACCAATGTAAAAATATATTTCAGTAAAAATAAACCTTTATAGTAGGCCACCCCACGTTGTATTTTAAATGTCTTGAAGGTGCTGTTTGTTATGTGACGTGCAAGCATGTTAAAAGCTTGGCTGAATATGGGGGTGTAGTCAAAGTAAATCCCATTTCAAGTGAATGATGATACTGATAACCTGTCTGTCACAAAGTAACAGAAATTATCCTTTTACAAGGCTCAACAATACAGTAATAATGCACATTTAAACACATCCACACACAATGCAATGAATGTGTTTCCTGTCCTGTAAAATAACATGCATCTTCTCCTTTATTTACACAGAGCGAAGTGTGAAACTACCCAAAGTGCAAAGACCAGTTGGAGTCTACAAGAAGTTGGTGAGTGCCTTCGCTAATTCATGGAAGAGATGTGAACTGGCCAAGGCTCCAGCTGAACTGGGCTTGCCTGCTCATGAGCTGATCACAGAAAGCCCTACCAGGTGGGGCTCTATGCAACAAATGATTGAAAGGGTCTTGGAGCAGGAGAAAGCTCTCTCACAGGTCCTCCATGCCGACAAGATAACGCAACATCTGGTCCCAACTTGGTCGGACTTGGGACTTTTTGGAGTCCATAAACAAGGCATGGAGTCCTCATGGAGCTTACAGATGTCTTGTCTGGGGAGCAGTACACAAGTGTTTGCTACTTGAAACTGGTCCTCCATCAACAACCAGGTACTCAAGCATCAGGATGACGACACTCCGCTCATCACGACCATCAAAGAAGGCATACTAAACTAGTTAAATTGGAGAGTCTGTTGGCTAAACAGGCAGCGTCAGCAGAAGCAGCCCCCCTTCCATCAGCTGCAGCTGCTAGAGCTTCCTGCTAAGAAGCAAAAGAAGAGTTTGAGCAGCACCTTTGAAAAAGCAGCAATGCAAAGCTAAACGGCCCCTCGGTCAAGCGGAGAGTCCATTGAAAAGGAGCTCAACCTCTATCTCCAACTGGAGGCTGGTCCAGAGGCAAACCCACTGGAATGGTGGAGGCAGCATGAGGCACATTTCCCCACAAGTGGCCAAGCTAGCAAAGAAATGCTTGTGCATCCCTGCCACAAGTGCCCCATCAGAGCGGGTGTTCGGTACAAGTGGGAACATTGTGACATGTCAGAGGTCATCACTTAAACCAGAAAGAGTTGACCAGCTTGTATTCCTGGCTCTCAACCAGTAAATCTAACTCCCTGAGATTCTGAAACATAAGGCAAACATTTTGAAGCATTGTTTGCAGCACTTTGGTTGTTTTGATATGTTATAATCCAACCTTGAAGGAGTGTTTTGTTTACTTTTTATACATTTATTTGTGTGCCTTATTTTGCTGCTATAATTTAAACTTGAAAGTGTTCCATGTTTACATTTGGTATTTTACATACCAATATTTGTTAGACCTGTATTAATTTGTTTGCTGCTACAATTCAAATCAGTTCTACTATTAAAGAGTATTATAAATTCGGTTTGGATATTGAAGACCTAGTCACATTTTAGGCCTATTTATTTTGTTTGCAACTATAGTTGAAGTGTTTTCTATTTACCTTTTTAGGTTTTATACATTCATATTTTGTTACATGCTTAATTGAAAATTTGCACAAAGGTTCTAAATAAGAGGAGAAATAATCAAATATGAGTAAGAACCTTTTATTTGTTGAGTAGAATTCAAAACGTAATAAGAAAATGTGCTATATCGGTATATGTATCGTTATCAGGATATGAAATGACCTATATCGGGATATGAGATTTTGGTCATATCGCCCAGCCCTACTTCCACGTCTGTTTCTTATAGCCTAACCTCGCGGGGGGGACGGAGCCATACATTACAACTTCCCTCATTTTTACACTAGAGCAGAAATGTAAAAGCCTTTTAACTCCATAATCAAACATACAGATTGACTAGGTCTATCTGTGTGTACAGTTCAAAGGCATGTTTGAGAACAATAAAGACATTTATTTAACTACATGCAATCAAGCTCACAGCACTAGATCTTAAATCAATGTTTACTGATAGGAGGCATACTGCAGTCACATATGCAGCTTGCCTAAAGAGCCCATATTTACCATAGAAAATCATTAACACCCTTCTATAGGGTCTGTAAACCATTAACCACTAGACAATTAAAAGTCCACAGACTTGATTCTCAAAAGAACATACAGAAAACACAACCTTTATCAGTGATCAGGACACAGCAAGAGTACAATAGAGACTGACTTGGTATTTTTGATGAGCAGTTTGGTGAGGGAAAAGAGCAGTGCTGTGGTTTCTACTTTGACACATCTATAAAAAAAAGTAGTGGTCCTGGCAACATAAGACAAAGCTTGGTTGAGAGAGAAGGAACTACTAGCCAAGGTCAAGTGAAAAGACTTAGTAGGCTACTCTAGTCGTTGGCTTGTACGTTACTGTAGTGTAGCTAGACTATTTAAAGTACACTTCTTATGCTGTGTAGGTGTCTGACGCTAGAATGCTGTCATGCTACTGGCCATACTTGTCACCAGCCCTGGGTATTGTTTCCTGCGTCAGTGGCTCTCGTGGCTTAATCAATGCACGACCTGTGATAATCCACCACCTGTCACTGTTAGCTTACACATCCATGCTGCAGGACTCTAAGCAGAAAAGACAATCAGCTGGATAAAAAGTTGACCAGCTAGTTAATTGTTTAATATACTTTTATCTTGCTGGCTAGCAGGTTTTACAGCTATAATTGCTGCATCAATAGCCCTCATGAAAAATATTATATTCTTGTCCACCCTCTAATACAGCTAGGTACAATGCCTTCAGAAATTATTCACACCCCTTGACTTTTTGAAAGTGTTGTGTTACAGCCTGAATTTAAAATGGATTCAATTGAGATATTTTGTCACTGGCCTACACCATAATGTCAAAGTGGAATTATGTTTAAAAAAATATTTAAAAATTAATATGAAAATTTAAAAATTAATTTAAAAAATGAAAAGCTGATATGTCTTCAGTCAACACATTTTCAACCACTTTGTTATGGCAAGTCTAAATAAGTTCAGGAGTAAACACTCGTAATTAATAACTTTACCAGGCTCAAAGGGATATTCAATGTCTACTTATCTACCAATAAGTGACCTCTTTGCGAGGCATTGGAAAGCCTACTTGGTCTTTGTGGTTGAATCCGTGTTTGAAATTTACTGCTTGTATGAGGCACCTTACAGATAATTGTGTGTGGGATACAGAGATGAGGTAGTCATTCAAAAGTCATCTTAAACACTATTATTGCACACAGCGTGAGTCCATGCAATTTATGTCATTTTTTACTCCTGGACCAACTTATTTAGGCTTGCCATAACTAAAGGGTTGAATACCCCATTCCAAATCATCATCTCATCTCTATTGGGCTACTGCTTATGCGGTATCTTTAGAGCAGTGTCTTCTAAACTAGGGGTTGCGACCCCAAGTGCGGTTGCCAATTTGAAAATGGGGCTGTGAGAGAAATGGGGGGAAAAAATACAACTGGGGTCGTCAGTAACCTCCGGTAGACACAAGATGAGGTTGTAATAAACAGAACAGGTAATTTTCTTCCTACAAATGCGGCTCTGTTTTGGATGGTGTAAGCTACAAAATATTATCACCTCCTCGTTGAAAGGTAGGACTTTCAGGAACATGCAGGTGTGATCTGTTTCCCTCTACAATGCACACAAGCACTATCATTCGTAATCACGTTTCCATCCAGTTTTTATGCGAGTAATGTACTATCATATAACAACAACAAAAACAAGACAGCTGTGATGGAAACAGGAAGTTTCATTAGAATTTTATATATGCCGACAGATCATGTTCGTTCAACATGGTGGGAAATTTGTGTCTGTAAAATTAATTATGCGAGAAACGGTGGTGGAAACGCCATCACATCGAAGTAAACTTGTAGTCAGGCGTGATATGTTGTGTTGTGCAACAGTTTCTGACAAAACTATCGGTAGAGTTGGAAATGCCACAGAAACACATTGAACTTTCAAAAAAGTGCATTGTGTGCAATACGTCGTCACGCACTGATTTTTATCAGCAACAAGTCCGTTTGGTGGAAACACATCACTGGTGGGAAAATGCATACATTTCTTTATGCGGATTTTAGAATACTTAGCATGAACATCTGTCACCAATTGAATGGAAACCTTGCTAGTGATGAAGTTTGTTTCTACACAGAAGACCATACAAAACTATCGCCTGAAGATCTGAACACTCAATACATTTCTGATTTCAGCCACTTCAAACCATACTTCCTTCAGATTGAACCCGAAATGCCGGTTATTTTTCATTTTTTAAACAACTAATTGACAGAGGTCGGGTTCAATTATTTGAATTCTATGATGTTCAGTTTTTTTCTGTGAGCTGCGCGATGTAGTAGGGAGTTGTAGTTTCCAATAGGCAAATATTCACCACTTTAGCTCATAAAACGAGGTAATTAACTAAAATGACCATAATCCATTGCGCATATACTTGTCCTGCGCCATGGGGGAGACAAGACTGCATGATAATGAGGGCATATAGAGAGCAGCTGTTGCTTCATGAGGTATCTCTACCTGAAAATACACGACAAAAGTGATTGACTCCGCAGTATGCCTTATTTACTTTGAATAACTACAAAATAGTGATGACTTAGATTTACGTTTTTTTAAAGTCATCAAATAAAACAAATGTAAAATACACAACACATATTTGATTTAAAGTGAATAAATTATGGTTAATAATTAGTAATGGCAAGTCACTACCACCATGGGACATTTATTAATCGTTTTATTCTGTGTTGCTATAGCATTCAACCAAAATAATCGGAACCAAAATCCAAAACGCTATTTCAATAATCGAACCTAAACAGACCTGAAACCCTCCCCACTAATCGCTCAGCAATATGAAGAAAAACAAACTTTCAAAAGTACTGTCAGCCTGATTTGTAAAACTATCATAGACCCAAATTAATAAGTAAACATTGGCCGTTGATTACATCACCTTTTTTTTACATGGTGGGGTTGCAAACATTGTTATATCAAAATGGGGAAGTGGGCCAAAAAAGTTTGGGAAGGCCTGCTCTAGCTGAACTGCGCAATTTGTGCATTACGCTCACAAAAAGAAAACGAAATGGAATTCAAATAATTTAACCGACGTTGGTCATTTTGCTACGTTAGTTGTTTAAAAACTGACATTTCGGTTAATGGTTTAGCACCCTGGGACATGGTAGAAATGCCGACATCCACTAAAATTCCCTTTAAGATCCATCTCTGTTGTGTTTTATGGTGAAATGACGTCTACATTTATATTTAAAGCCCTTTGGAATACACATCTTTACACTGAATAATATTTGCTCGGGGCATACAAGGCACCGTCGTATACTAGGAATGACCCAGCTAGTCTGGGCTGGCTAACTTCATTTTTTACATATGGGAGGATGGAAGAATTGATTTCATCCCACACCACGAACATACATGGTCAGAATATCCGCTTTCCAATGCTGCTTTCGAGTAAGGTGTCATTTATTCAGCGTAAACATGACAATATCAAGCTAACTTTTCTAGCACACAATGAAAAGAATGAAGATGGGTCTTACCACCAGAGGATGAGGCACGCCAACAAAACGCGCAACCGCTTCATTATCTTCCCGCTGGGACCAACATCCTCGCTCTTTTAGGATTGTACTAACCTCTCGTGGCTATACGGTAAACACGAATGTGAACTATTATCAAACTGTAATGTTTGTTGCTTATAAAATATAATAAATATTTAGGGGGAGGGTGACACTTTCCTAAAACTACACTCGATGTCGCTAGCCAGTTGATTTTTCATTCAGTCAACCCTTCGCCGACTCTTTTCTGCGCTAGTTGGCTTCTGTTGCTGTGCTAAGCGCTGCTGTGGTTCTCCCCTCCACTCGACCAATAGCATCAGGCAGCGACAGAGAAGTAGTGACGTGCTAAGGCACGGTTCCGCCCATTCCCTCTGCTTGAGTGGAGCTGGAACATGGAACGCGTCTCCTCCATAAGAAAAGAAAATATAAAACCCTGAAATATTTACATCTGATTGTGCAACTTTTGGATTACATAGTTTTGCAATAGGATGAGTAATGAATGGTGGTTTGCATTACATCGCAGAGTAACTTCCAAAGACTAAGGGCAACATATATGGGATGGCATGGCCTACACAACAAAATGCCTAGTAGCTAGTTGAGTTGACATTTTTCATGTCATGACATGACCCTACATATTTAATAGTTTCCTTATTTTTAGCAAGCCTTGTGTGCAGTTCACTATTACAATTTTAAAACCAAGAGATCCTTGATCAGATTGCAGTCTTCTTATCTCATCATCATCATCAATTGAAAAATACCTACACCCATGTCTATTTGACATTGATATTGTTGTTCAACAAACAAGTGCCTGTATAGTTAAATGTCTTTTATCATTCTATAATGTCTTCTCTACGCCCAAAGTTATACAAAATAACATAACTGTTCAATATTCATACATGGGCAGACTTGTACTGTTCTATCCGTCCTTGCCATATAATAATATATCTGTATAGCACAAGGAAATATATATATATATTTTTAATGTAACCTTTGTTTAACAAGGAAAGTCAGTTAAGAACAAATTCTGATTTACAATGACGGCCTACTCCAGCCAAACCCAGACGACGCTGGGCCAATTGTGCGCCGCCATATGGGACTCCCAATCACGTCCGGATGTGACACGGCCGGTATATCCAATGTTGATTTCAAGGGGATGCGACTGTACTGATGTTGTAAAGATGATTGCGCTTTTGGAGCAGCGTTGGATGCACAGACTATACATTATATTGAACAGATACTCGAATGTCTTTAAAAAATGGAAAGCAATAGGGAAGAGGCAATAACAGGTGGGACCATTATTGCCAATGAGCGGGCAGATACACGTGTGAACAGGCACAACTGTTTCCACTAATCAACATTGTCTATATAATACAAATTCATGAAAACAAGCATTTGCTCTTTTATCTTAATTTAAGGCTAGGCATAAAATTAGCAGTGCAGTTAAAAACTCCTCGCGTGGTGAGAGAAAACAAAAAAACGTCCCCTGCTGGAGAACAGATTTTGTGCCCATTTATCCCTCTCGCTTCTCCTCTTCCTCTCTGGATGCCGTCAGTTGTTCTTAAACACGCACACACTACATTACCCAACATGCAACTGAGAAAAGCGCCCTTCTGAGAACTGCCTGTAATGAACTTCTTTGTTGTTTTTAAAATGGCCCATAATAATAATAATGTGTCCCAAATATATTTTAGCACCATTAAATACATTAAATTGTATCAGATACAATTACATTCCAACTATTTGAGATAAACTATGTCCATTCTTAAGGCAAGGTCCTCACATTGCGATTGCTATCTCGTACGGTGAGCTGTCCAACGGAACAGATGTGAGGAGAAGTTGACGAGCATTAGTTAGCACTCGTCTCTTTACGGAGTCAAAATCTATAGTTATTTCCCGCTTGTTCCTTGTGTGGTGAAGGCAGCAGGAGACCATGGACGTGGTCCGGGGGTTATTGTGCCTGTTCTCGGTGCTGGTATCTGAGATGTTCATGGTGGCCGCGTTCTCCCAGAGCATGGACAGCGACTTCACATTTACACTCCCTTCCGGACGGAAGGAGTGCTTCTTCCAGACCATGAAGAAGGACGCATCGCTGGAGATAGAATATCAGGTTCGAGGGGTTATTATCGGTTGAAAGTGTGAACCAAAAACGTGTACATGAGCAGATACATTTGCTAGAACTCGCGAGGGCAGCTTTGTAGACAGTCTACTAATAATATCAAATTGTAATCGTCACATGCTTCGTATACAGGTGAAGACTAGAAGTGAAATGCTTAATGTTAACTCGAACATCGCCTTGGTCCGTACAATTACCCTTATTTTAGCGCCCCAAAAACGTAATACTTCCAGATCAACTGTAATGTCAATACCATTGTAAAGCACAATTCCTCCCCTTTTCAACAGAATCAATTACATGACCTAAACGCTGCCCGTTTCTGCATAATTCAAGCAGGCAATGAGCCCTGTCTGGTCTTTGTAAAATTGGCGGGTGGGGAAGCGAAACTAATGCGTGATAGTGAGAAGGAGAGATGTTGTGTGGGAAAATTTCTTTTTTTTTTACTCGATCTGTCCAACTTATCACCTAAAATGTAAATAAAAACACTAGAAAGAGTTTATATAATGTGATTACATACCTATTTGAAGGTTTGTGTCGAATTTGAATCAGGTTTTTAGGGCGGTGCTAAAGTGATCTTAAACCGCGGCTTTGAGAATGATGATCCCATGCAATGATGATGAAAAAAATGACTAGGTATCCCCCTTACCCCCGTCACTGTCCATTTCTTGTTTTTAACCTCTAGTGACACCCCATCCTGTGAACGGGACCGTTGTCTTCATCTGACACTAATTAGCATAACGCAACGGACATAAATCTTCCAAGAAAATATTCCTATTCATGAAAATCACAAGTGAAATATATTGGAACACAGCTTAGCCTTTTGTTAATCACCCTGTCTTCTCAGATTTTCAAAATATGCTTTACAGCCAAAGCTAGACAAGCATTTGTGTAAGTTTATTGATAGCCTAGCATAGCATTATGCCTTGCTAGCAAATTAAATTGTTTACCTTTGATGAACTTCGGATGTTTTCACTCATGAGACTCCCAGGTAGATAGCCAAAGTTTTTTTTCCCAAAATATTATTTTTGTAGGTGAAATGGCTCCGTTTGTTCTTCACGTTTGGCTGAGAAATCGACTGGAAATTGAGGTCACGACAACGCCAAAATATATTCCAAATTAGCTCCATAATATCGACAGAAACATGGCAAACGTTGTTTATAATCAATCCTCAAGGTGTTTTTCAAATATCTATTCGATAATATATCCACCGTGACAATTTGTTTCTCAGTAGAAGCGATTGGAATAATGGCTACCACTGTACTTTACGTGAGATTTTCTCCGGGAGCATCATGTGACCACTTGCGCAATGTAGCCCCCTACGGGTATTCTTCAACATCAATGCGTAAAACTACGTCACAATGCTGTAGACACCTTTGGGGAATACGTAGAAAGTGTAAGCTGGTTCATAGCACATTCACAGCTCAATGGGGACTCATTGGCACGCAGCGCTTTCAAAATATGGGGCACTTCCGGATAGGATTTTCCTCAGGCTTTCCGCCTGCAACATCAGTTCTGTTATACTCAGACAATATCTTTACAGTTTTGGAAACATTACTGTTTTCTATCCAAAGCTGTCAATTATATGCATATTCTAGCATCTTGTCCTGACAAAATATCCCGTTTTTAAAACGGGAACTTTTTTTTCCAAAAATGAAAATACTGCCCCTAGCGTCGCAACAGGTTAAAGGATGATAGAAGTGCTACACCTGGTGGAGAGAGATTGTAACACAGAAATAATTGCTTTATGCGTGCTGTACTTTACGACATGACACTTCAAGATGTGACGGAGGGTCAGTTTTTCTTTTCAACTTTTCTCCAATACTATAGAGCCATTACCATGTCGATCAACGCTTTAATAGAAACCTAGTTCACACCCCCGATTTTGACGTCAACACATTCGCTACAGTCCCATTAGTTTTCTTTGTAGCCTCGTTTGAATGTTGCGGTATAATTTGTGCAACTTTCCAACAGGAATCTGTTCCAAAAGCTTCGTAAATAACAAGGTTGCCAACAAACATTGCATACAAAGTTGTATAGCGGCAGAATAAAGTACCGGGTAGGGATTGGGTATTTCATTAAGTTTTTCACTCACAAAGTTAATTCCGAAAAATGTCTGTCCTCACTCTGGTAACCTTTGGACAAACATTAAGAATAAGCTACGTGGTGAGTTGATGCCTTTTCCCCAGCTAGTTAGCTAGGCAAATTGCTACTTTGTATGCATTGTTCGGAAACCGATTTCCAATTATTATTATTTTTTTATATACTTTTATTTAACTAGGCAAGTCAGTTAAGAACACATTCTTATTTTCAATGACTGCCTAGGAACGGTGGATTAACTGCCTTGTTCAGGGGCAGAACGACTGATTTTCACTGTCAGCTCAGGGGATCCAATCTTGCAACCGTACAGTTAACTAGTCCAACGCTCTAACCATTGAACTCCATGAGAAGCCTGCCTGTTACGCGAATGCAGTAGAAGCCAAGGTAAATTGCTAGCTAGCATTAAACTTATCTTCAATCATAATCACTAGTTATAACTACTAATCCAGTTTAGCAGGCAATATTAACCAGGTGAAATTGTGTCATTTCTCTCACGTTCATTGCACGCAGAGTCAGGGTATATGCAACCGTTTGAGCTGCCTGGCTCATTGCGAACTAATTTGCCAGAATTTTACGTAATTAGGAAATAACATTAAAGGTTGTGCAATGTAACAAGAATATTTAGATTTAGGGATGCACCCGTTAGATAAAATACTGAACGGTTCCGTATTTCACTGAAATAATAAACCTTTTGTTTTCGAAATGATAGTTTCCGGATTCTACCATATTAATGACCTACGGCTCGTATTTCTGTGTGTTATGTTATAATTAAGTCTGATTTGATAGAGCAGTCTGACTGAGCAGCAGCAGGCCCGTAATCATTCATTCAAACAGCACTTTCGTGCGTTTTGCCAGCAGGTCTTTGCAAGCACAGCGCTGTTAATGACTTCAAGCCTAATGGCTGGTGTAACCAATGTGAAATGGCTAGCTAGTTAGCTGGGTGTGCGCTAATACCGTTTCAAACGTCACTCGCTTTTAGATTTGGAGTAGTTATTCCCCTTGCGCTGCAAGGGCCGCGGCTTTTGTGGAGCGATGGGTAACGCTGCTTCAAGTGTGGCTGTTGTCGATGTGTTCCTGGTTCGAGCCCAGGTAGGGGCGAGGAGAGGGACGGAAGCTATACTGTTACACTGGCAATACTATAGTGCCTATAAGAACATCCAATAGTCAAAGGTATATGAAATACAAATGGTATAGAGAGAAATAGTCCTGTAAATACGATATTAACTACAACCTAAAACCTCTTACGTTGGAATACTGAAGTCTCATGTTAAAAGGAACCACCAACTTTCATATGTTCTCATGTTCTGAGCAAGGAACTTAAACGTTAGCTTTTTTACATGGCACACTTTATTACATGGCACATATTGCATATTGGCACATATTGCACTTTTACTTCTCCAACACTTTGTTTTTGCATTATTTAAACCAAATTGAACATGTTCATTATTTATTTGAGGCTAAATTCATTTTATTGATGTATTATATTACGTTAAAATAAGTGTTCATTCAGTATTGTTGTAATTGTCATTATTACAGGCCCTGCATGTCCCCAGGCACCCTCATTTGTTGACTTCTGTGATCGAAAAAGCCTTGGTTTCATGCATGTCAACATCAGAAGCTCCTGCCAAAGGGGGAGGAGTTAGCCTGCAAAGTAATGTCATACTTTCCAGGTCCATACCCAAACCGTTCGAACTACTAATTTTAAAAATTACTCTCTCCAGAAATAAGTCTCTCACTGTTGCCGCCTGCTACCCACCCCCCTCAGCTCCCAGCTGTGCCCTGGACACCATTTGTGAATTGATCGCCCCCCATCTAGCTTCAGAGTTTGTTCTGTTAGGTGACCTAAACTGGGATATGCTTAACACCCCGGCAGTCCTACAATCTAAGCTAGATGCCCTCAATCTCACACAAATCATCAAGGAACCCACCAGGTACAACCTTAAATATGTAAACAAGGGCACCCTCATAGACGTCATCCTGACCAACTGGCCCTCCAAATACACCTCCGCTGTCTTCAACCAGGATCTCAGCGATCACTGCCTCATTGCCTGTATTCGCTACGGATCCGCAGTCAAACGACCACCCCTCATCACTGTCAAACGCTCCCTAAAACACTTCTGTGAGCAGGCCTTTCTAATCGACCTGGCCCGGGTATCCTGGAAGGACATTGACCTCATCCCGTCAGTTGAGGATGCCTGGTCATTCTTTAAAAGTAACTTCCTCACCATTTTAGATAAGCATGCTCTGTTCAAAAAATGCAGAACTAAGAACAGATAGCCCTCGGTTCACTCCAGACCTGACTGCCCTCGACCAGCACAAAAACATCCTGTGGCGGACTGCAATAGCATCGAATAGTCCCCGCGACATGCAACTGTTCAGGGAAGTCAGGAAACAATACACGCAGTCAGTCAGGAAAGCTAAGGCCAGCTTCTTCAGGCAGAAATTTGCAACCTGTAGCTCCAACTCCAAAAAATTCTGGGACACTGAAGTCCATGGAGAACAAGAGCACCTCCTCCCAGCTGCCCACTGCACTGAGGCTAGGTAACACGGTCACCACCGATAAATCCATGATTATCGAAAACTTCAATAAGCATTTCTGAACGGCTGGCCATGCCTTCCGCCTGGCTACTCCAATCTCGGCCAACAGCTCCGCCCCCCCGCAGCTACTCGCCCAAGCCTGGAAAGAGCTGCAAAACCTGGACCCGTACAAATCAGCTGGGCTTGACAATCAACCTCTATTTCTGAAAATATCCGCGCCATTGTCGCAACCCCTATTACCAGCCTGTTCAACCTCTCTTTCATATCGTCTGAGATCCCCAAGGATTGGAAAGCTGCCGCAGTCATCCCTCTCTTCAAAGGGGGAGACACCCTGGACCCAAACTGTTACAGACCTATATCCATCCTGCCCTGCCTATCTAAGGTCTTCGAAAGCCAAGTCAACAAACAGGTCACTGACCATCTCGAATCCCACCATACCTTCTCCGCTGTGCAATCTGGTTTCCGAGCCGGTCACGGGTGCACCTCAGCCACGCTCAAGGTACTAAATGATATCATAACCGCCATCAATAAAAGACAGTACTGTGCAGCCGTCTTCATCGACCTTGCCAAGGCTTTCGACTCTGTCAATCACCATATTCTTATCGGCAGACTCAGTAGCCTCGGTTTTTCTGATGACTGCCTTGCCTGGTTCACCAACTACTTTGCACACAGAGTTCAGTGTGTCAAATCGGAGGGCATGGTGTCCGGTCCTCAGGCAGTCTCTATGGGGGTGCCACAGGGTTCAATTCTCGGGCCGACTATTTTCTCTGTATATATCAATGATGTTGCTCTTGCTGTGGGCGATTCCCTGATCCACCTCTACGCAGACGGCACCATTCTGTATACTTCCGGCCCGTCCTTGGCCACTGTGCTATCTAACCTCCAAACGAGCTTCAATGCCATACAACACTCCTTCCGTGGCCTCCAACTGCTCTTAAACGCTAGTAAAACCAAATGCATGCTTTTGAACCGTTCGCTGCCTGCATCCGCACGCCCGACTAGCATCACCACCCTGGATGGTTCCGACCTTGAATATGTGGACATCTATAAGTACCTAGGTGTCTGGCTAGACTGTAAACTCTCCTTCCAGACTCATATCAAACATCTCTAATCGAAAATCCAATCTAGAGTCGGCTTTCTGTTCCGCAACAAAGCCTCCTTCACTCACGCCGCCAAACTTACCCTAGTAAAACTGACTATCCTACCGATCCTCGACTTTGGCGATGTCATCTACAAAATATCTTCCAACTTTTCTGCTCTTTTGCACACCAATATTTCTACCTGTACATGACCATCTGATCATTTCACTCCAGTGTTAATCTGCAAAATTGTAATTATTCACCTACCTCCTCATGCCTTTTGCACACAATGTATATCGACTCTTCTTTTTCTACTGTGTTATTGACTTGTTAATTGTTTACTCCATGTGTAACTCTGTTGTCTGTTCACACTGCTATGCTTTATCTTGGCCAGGTCGCAGTTGCAAATGAGAACTTGTTCTCAACTAGCCTACCTGGTGAAATAAAAAATTACAAATAAAAAATAATAAAACAATTGTCCGATTAATCGGTATCGGCTTTTTTGGTCCTCCAATAATCGGTATTGGCGTTGAAAAATCATAATCGGTTGACCTCTAATATGTCCATATAACTAGGAATAAAACTGGCAGATAAACAGTAGCAGCAGCAGAATATGTGCTGAATCAAAAAGTTATTTAGCAGTTTCATGGCTTGGGGTAGATGCTGTTTAGGGTCCTGTTAGTTCCAGACTTGGTGCATCAGTGCCATGCATTAGTAGAGCGAACGATCTGACTTGGGTGGCTGGAGTCTTTGACAATTTTTAGGGCCTTTCTCTTGCACCGCCTGGTATAGAGGTCCTAGTTGGCAAGGAGCTAGGTCCCAGTGATGTTCTGGGCCGTACTTGCCATACCAAGTGGTATGCAACAAGTTAAGATGTTCTCAGTAGTGCAGCTGTATAACTTTGTGGCTCTGAGGGCCCATGCCAAATATTTAAAACTTCCTGAGCCACCTTAGCCATTATAGAATTGCACAGCTGATGCAGCCATTCGAAAATGGCTACGGTGGCTACTGCTAGTTAGCATGAGGACGAAAAGGGCAGTTTTCCAGGAAAACTAGCAGTATTTCAAACGTGTTGTATAAGTGTGGCCATAGGTACAATTGAGGAAAGTGGCATATCCAATCGCTGCATTGGTGTATGTTTTCTGACCCATATCCCGGCTCCAGGGGTCTTAACGTAACCATAATTGCATTCCGACCTCAGTGTAAACAACAAGAATAACGGTAGGGTCGGTATCTTCTGGCAATCATTTTACCAGACCTAGCTATAGGCCCAATGCTCTTTTCGAAGAATAATGATATTACATTATCGGTCCCTGTTACCTCTTTTGTTGCCTTTAATGGCGCTCTGCTGATGTGTTTACAATGTTATCAAATTAAGTTGTGGCCCTGAATGACATCAAATAAATTCAAATGTTATGTCACATGCGCTGAATACAACAGGTGTATTACTGTGAAATGCTTACTTACAACCCCTTAATTATTTTCATTGTTGGTTAAGAAAATGTTTACTAAATAAACTAAAGTAAAAAATAAATAAAAATGTAAAAGTATCACAAAATAAGAGGCTATATACAGGGGGTACCAGTACAGAGTCAATGTGTGGGGGTACAGGTTAGTTGAGGTAATTTGTTCATATAGGTAGGGGTAAAGTGACTATGCATAGATAATAAATAGGGAGTAGCAGGAGTGTAAAACAATGGCGGGCAATGCAAATAGTCCGGGTGGCCATTTGATTAATTGTTCAGCAGTCTTATGACTTTGGGGTAGAAGTGGTTAACAAGCCTTTTAGACCTAGACTTGGCACTACCACTCAGGCCCACCACTGTTGTCATCAGCAAACTTAATGATGGTGTTTGAGTCGTGCGTGGCCACTCAGTTATGGGTGAACAGGGAGTACAGGAGAGGACTAAGCACGTACCCCTGAGGGGCTCCCGTGTTGAAGATCAGTGTGGCGGATGTGTTGTTACCTACCCTTACCACCTGGGGGCGGCCCGTCAGGAAGTCCAGGATCCAGTTGCAGAGGGAGGTGTTTAGTCCCAGGGTCCTTAGCTGAGTGATGAGCTTTGTGGGCACTCTGGTGTTGAACGCTGAGCTGTAGTCAACGAATAGCATTCTCACATGGGTATTCCTTTTGTCCAGGTGGGAAAGGGTAGTGTGGAGTGCAATAGAGATTGCATCATCTGTGGATCTGTTGGGGCGGTATGCAATTGGAGTGGGTCTAGGGTTTCTGGGATAATGGTGTTTATGTGATCCATGGCCGGCCTTTCAAAGCACTTCATGGCTACAGGTGTGAGTCCAACAGGTCGTTAGTCATTTAGGCAGGTTACCTTAGTGTTCTTGGGCTCAGGGGCTATGGTGGTCTGCTTGAAACATTTTGGTATTACAGACTCGGACAGGAAGAGATTGAAAATGCCAGTGAAGACACTTGCTAGTTGGTCAGCACAAGCTCAGAGTACACGTCCTGGGAATCCGTCTGGCCCTGCGGCTTTGTGAATTTTGACCTGTTTAAAGGTCTTACTCACATCGGCGACGGGGAGCGTGATCACACAGTCGTCCGGAACAACTGATGCTCTCATGCATGCTTCAGTGTTGCTTGGCTTGAATCGAGCATAGAAGTAATTTAGCTCATCTGGTAGGCTCTTGTCACTGGGCAGCTCACGGCATTGCTTCCCTTCTGTAGTCTGTAATAGCTTGCAAGCCCTGCCACATCTAACGAGTGTCGGAGCCAGTGTTGCATGATTCAATCTTAGTCCTGTATTGACACTTTAGCTTTTTGATGGTTTGCCGGAGGGCGTAGCGGGATTTCTTATAAGCTTCTGGGTTAGAGTCCCGCTCCTTGGAAGTGGCAGCTCTACCATTTTGCTCAGTGTGGATGTTGCCTGTAATCCATGGCTTCTGGTTTGGGTATGTACATACAGTCACTGTGGGGATGATGTCATCGATGCACTTATTGATGAAGCCAGTGACCGATGTGGTGTACTCCTAATGCATCAAAATAATTGTGGAACATTTTCCAGTCTGTGCTAGCAAAACAGTCCTGTAGCTTAGCATCTTTGTCATCTGACCACTTTTTCATTGACCGAGTCACTGGTTCTTCCTGCTTTTGTTTTTGCTTGTAAGCAGGATTCAGGAGGATATAATTATGGTCAGATTTTCCTAATGGAGGGGGGGGGGGGGGGGGAGAGCTTTGTATGCATCTCTGTGTGTGGAGTATAGGTGGTCCAGAGTTCTTTTTCCTCTGGTTGCACATTTAACATGCTGTTAAAAATGAGGTAAAACAAATACGTTTCCCTGCATTAAAGTCCCCGGTCCCTAGGAGCGCTGCCTCTGGATGAGCTTTTTCCTGTTTGCTTATGGCGGAATACAGCTCATTGAGTGAGGTTTTAGTCCCAGCATCGGTTTGGGGTAAATAGACAGCTACAAAGAATATAGATAGTGTGGTCTACAGCTTATCATGAGACACTCTACCTCAGGCGAGCAAAACCTAGAGATTTCCTCACTATTAGATTTCTTGCACCAGCTGTTGTTTACAAATATACCGGAGGAGGTATGTTATTCATATCGTTGTTCAGCCACGACTTGAAACATACGATATTACAGTTTAATGTCCCGTTGGAAGGATATATGTGATCGTAATTAGTCTATTTTGTTGTCCAATGATTGTACGTTGACTAATGTGAAAGGCAGATTACCCACTCGCCGTTGGATCCTTTCAAGGCACCCCAACCTATGTCCCTGGTATCTCCATCTTTCTCCTGCGAATGACAGGGATGTGGGCCTTGTCGGTTGTCTGAAGTAAATCCTTTGCATCTGACTCATTAGAGATAAAATCTTCTTCCAGTACGAGGATTAGTAAATCACTGTCCGATTACCTAGAAGCTCTTTTTGGTCATAAGAGACGGTGGCATTAACATTATGAATAAAATAAGTTATAAATAACGACAGAACACACACAATAGCACAATTATTTAGGAGACTGTAAAACGGCAGCCATCTCCTCCGGCGCCATTGTAACACAGGTGTTTGTCCATGTGGGAAAGGGCACTGTGAAGTGCGACGTAACATAGAACTTTGGTAACCTCTTGTTTTCTTTGAAATAGGCCTTTATCTTAACATTAATGACATTGAGGGATTGTCATACCATCACTGTAGCTGACATCTAAGTTCCCTATTGTTGTGTCTACCACCACAGACAAGCTATCTCTGTGGCATGCTGGAACCCCACCCCTGCCCTTGGAGTGAAAACAAAATGTTGATAATGTCCTTAGAACTGAGCAGCTCCACAAACTAAGTTCTTCATGGCCTCTGAGTGTCTGTGTTTTTGAAATACTAATAACTAGACATTTTGTAATTCAGTTTGGAAACCTTGACATTCTTTGCCCCTAAACAACAGCAGACAGAGATGTGGAAATACTGAAGGGCATTGCCATGGTAAGAGTGATGCTGAGACTGATATGTCGCTTAAAAATGTTGATTAAAGTTAAACAAACCACACATTTCTATGCACAATGACTAGTTAAAACCTCTTGAGTGTAGGGGGCAGTATTTTGATGTTTGCACGAAAAAGGTACCCAAATTAAACCGCCTATTTCTCAGGCTCAGAATCTAGAATGTGCATATAATTGTCCGATTGGGATAGAAAACACCGAAGTTTCCAAAACTGTCAAAATATTGTCTGTGTATAACAGAACTGATAATGCAGGCAAAAACCTGAGGAAAATCAAACCAGGAAGTGGCTTCTATTTTGAAAGCTCCATGATCCATAGCCTACCTCCGCTCCATTTTAAAGGGATATTAACCAGATTCCTTTCCCTATGGCTTCCCCATGGTGTGAACAGTCTTTAGACATAGTTTCAATACCTCCATTTGGTTGGCGCGTTTTGGATATAAAAATAATCTTTATGGAACAAAATGAACATTTGTGTGACTGGAAGTCTCGTGAGTGCAAACATCCGAAGATCAAAGGTAAGCGATTTAATTTATTGCTTTTCTGACTTTCGTGACCAATCTACTTGGCTGCTAGCTGTTTAATATTTTGTCTACTGAGAGAGATGTGCTTACATAAATGCTTGGTATGCTTTCGCTGAAAAGCTTTATTGAAATCTGACACACCAGGTGGATTAACAATAAGCTAAACTGTGTTTTGCTATATTGCACTTGTGATTTCATGAAAATTAAATATTTTTAGTAATTTAATTTGAATTTGGGGATGGGTGCATCAAGAAGTTTAACAATTTCCACAGAAAATGCTACAAAAAACATATGGCGTGGTCCTGTGTGGCTCAGTCGGTAGAGCATGGCGCTTGCAACGCCAAGCGTCGTGGGTTCGATTCCCGCTGGGGCCACCCATATGTAAAAGTAGTGGCCCCAGCCGACTTGTAAGTCGCTTTGGACAAAAGCGTCTGCTAAATGGGATATATTATATTTACTTGAAGAACGATGCCGAAGCAGTTTGGTAACAGAATGACTATTTGTGCCGTTTGTTCCGTCATTCTATTACCAAACTTAGCACCTGCACTGTTCCAGTAAATGTGTCTTTGTAAAATGTTAAGTGGAAATTGTTATAACTAGTCCTTGTGCATAGATTGATAAGGTTTAACTCTGGACATTTTTAAAAGTGAAAAATCTGAGTCTCCACATCACTCATCATTCCACACCGTGGAATTTCCCTGAACTAATGATGAAACTGTAGAGAAACCGACACCAGGAAGGAACTGGTTTCTTTACTCATGTCTTGTATGGACTTCACACATTGTGAAGCCATCTGCTTATTCTGAAACCTTTCAGCAGCAGCTCTCTGACATGTCTCTCCTCTCACCCATCTTACTTGTCTCATCTGTGTGTCCTCAGGTGTTGGACGGAGCAGGTCTGGACGTTGACTTCAGCCTGTCCTCTCCTACTGGACACGTTCTGTACAGCGACCACCGCAAGTCAGACGGAGTACACACGTAAGAGACACGAACACCACCACGCAAGTGTGTAATACACACTCACATGGAGCACACACGCTCTCTCTCTTACACTCTCCCGGTGTGTGTTTCCTTTAGTGTAGAGACGGAGGACGGAGACTACATGTTTTGTTTTGACAACTCGTTCTCGGCAGTATCGGAAAAGATAATTTTCTTCGAGCTGATCATGGACAACATGGAACAGGAAGGGGAGGAGCCAGAGGACTGGAAGGAGTACATCCATGGGACTGACATGTTGGACATGAAGCTGGAGGACATCATGGTGAGGGGCCGCACTTATACTACACCAAGGCACCTATGGGCTATATACCCTATGGGCCTTGATCTACAGTAGGTCACTATATAGTGGATTGGGCACCATTTCGGACACTCCCCTAGAAGACATGGTTAGTAAGCATGCATTGCTTTGATATGCAACAGGACACGTGTCAGACATCTGTAGCACGGAATGCGAGGGGGTGTGATTTCTCACACATTTCACAGAATTCACGCGTCTTTAGTTTTTTGAATGTGATACTGGATAATCAAAAATGAATCCCTGTGTAAATTAGATTAGTAATGGTAAAGTGGTGTATTGTTGGGCCGGGACGTTAGTATCGTGGCAAGGAAACAAAGCACCAATGAGATTTAATTTATTTTGAAACCGCCCTAATGTTGGAAACAAACATGTTGTCATCGAGAGTCACATTTATTCATTTTCCAAGCTATAGCACACTATTTTACATACAGCAGCAGTTTTTAAAGGACCAAAGAGTTTAGTCTTCTTCAGGTTTTCATTTTTGCTGATACTGGTATTGTCCCGGTCCTAGTGTATTTTGTGTGACAAGGCAGGCAGAAGCCGTCTCGTCTGAGGCCTGCCGTCTGTTGACATTGGTGTTTTGTCTGTCTTTTCTGAAGTAGAGATTGCTGGCATTACAACATGTCAGCACACAGAGCACGCGTGACACAGGTGGTGTCACTTTGACTCAGCACACACACTGCCAATACAACGGCACAAGGTCAGAGAGACCGAGCACCACAGGCATCAATGTCACAACAATAACCACACAATCACCTGAAAGCAGAATGGATTTATCTTTATACCAGACCCCACCCCGTGTATCAGGACACAGGCGTCAGTTGGTCAGGGACAGGAAGTGTAAAGTACAGCTGTGGAGGAAGTCGTGTTTGTCCTTTGAGGACTCACTAACATGGCGTGTTTGTTAACATGCACCCACCCCTTCCCCCATCCTGTTACCTTGTCTCCAGGGACCTCCCCAGTAGAGAATATTACTGTGTCAGTCAACATACATAATCTCTATGCTCCTGAAGTCTGGCCTACTCTGTATTGTTGGATTCTAGTTCCAAGATGCCTCTATGACTATCAGAATAACCCAAATCATTACCAACCTCTTTGTCCCTCTGCTCTCCAGGACACCATCAACAGTGTTAAAGCCCGGCTGGGGAAGAGCCTTCAGATACAGACGCTGCTCAAAGCCTTCGAGGCCCGCGACCGCAACATACAAGAGTCCAACTACAACCGGGTCAACATGTGGTCCATGACCAACATGCTGGTGATGGTGCTGGTGACAGGGGTGCAAGTCTACCTCATCCGCTCGCTGTTCGATGACAAGAGACACACACGCACGTAACAACCCGCCCACTGGGAGGGGTCGGGGAGGGACCGGCGGCTCTGTCATGATCAGCCAGCCAATAGGGAGTGGGGACTGGTGGTGAAGATGCAACCGTAACTCATTGGTTTTTATGTATAACATGCACTCACATACATCACACATCCTTAGACACAGATGACCTACCCATCCAGTCTCTTCATCTGCTCTGAGGGACATTATTCGTATCTGCTCTGTCTAGCTGTCGAGGGACAGTATTCGTATCTGCTCTGTCTAGCTGTCGAGGGACAGTATTCGTATCTGCTCTGTCTAGCTGTCGAGGGACAGTATTCGTATCTGCTCTGTCTAGCTGCCGAGGGACAGTATTCGTATCTGCTCTGTCTAGCTGCCGAGGGACAGTATTCGTATCTGCTCTGTCTAGCTGCCGAGGGACAGTATTCGTATCTGCTCTGTCTAGCTGCCGAGGGACAGTATTCGTATCTGCTCTGTCTAGCTGCCGAGGGACAGTATTCGTATCTGCTCTGTCTAGCTGCCGAGGGACAGTATTCGTATCTGCTCTGTCTAGCTGCCGAGGGACAGTATTTGTATCTGCTGTCTAGGTGCCGAGGGACAGTATTCGTATCTGCTCTGTCTAGCTGCCGAGGGACAGTATTCGTATCTGCTCTGTCTAGCTGCCGAGGGACAGTATTCGTATCTGCTCTTGTCTATCTAAAAATCAGTGGCTGGTGAGACACCAGCCAGACCTTCAGAGTCATTGGCTTTTAAAAGCGAGCGTAACGAACAAGTGTTTACCATTGATATGGTAATGTTACCTCTCAACTTTGTCTTCCAGACACTGAGGTGAGACTGCCCTGTCCGTGTCACATCTTTCAATGTCTCCCAGTATATGATCTGTAAGTCATGTTGCCAAGCATTTTACTGGAGTAGGTTGTTGATATACCTGTAGAGATTCTGATTTAGCAGTCTGTGCCATACTACCAAAACTTTTGCCTTCCAGCCCGTGGCTGGAGTGGACAGCATGTGCACGCACACACACTCTTTCAGATACACTCACACAATCTCTTACCCACACACTAACACATTTCTTCATAGAAATATCTGTTGCCTGCCAGTGCCAGCCCTCCTTTCTGTGGCTGGCCTTTTGACTGCTTGGTGAGTAGAGTAGGGGAAAGGGAATAGTTTATTCCGTAACCCTCTAAATCACTGCTGTACTCTTCCACTCCCTCCTCCTCCTGACTTCCACCTATAACTCATGTCCTGATGGTCTAATGTCAGACTTAGTGCCGACAGGCGAGTCTGGTTTCAGTCCTACAGACTGAGATGTGGAGTCCGCTCTGCCCCTCTTTTTCTCTAGTGACCACATTCTATTTCTAACAACCACACCCTGCACCTCATTGGGGCATGGAAGGTTTCTTGGAGAAGGGTTGCTTGGGACAGAATGAGGTGGGGAGTGGTTGGGAGATCCAATAATTGACTTATTTGGCTTTATTTTGTAGGTTGTCCAATAGTGTACTTGACAGAGCTACAAATGTACACACTTGTGGTTGATACACTGATATGTGCCAAGATTTTGGAGCAGCCAAACAAGTTGTCTGAATGCTCTCTAAATGCTCCCTATATTACAGAAATGTTCCTATAAATACTCACTGTGCTGCTGTGTTGAGTAACACCACACCGCCATCTTGTGGCTGGACAGTAACTGCTCACAATCTCACCTCTAGGACTGGCTTTAAAAACACACACACACACACACACATATATATATATTTTTTTTTTAAATTGAACCTTTATTTTTCTAGGCAAGTCTGTTAAGAACATTCTTATTTACAATGACTGCCTACTCCGGCCAAATCCAGACAATGCTGGGCCAATTGTGTACCACCCTATGGGACTCCCAATCACGTCCGGATGTGATACAGCCTGGATTCAAACCAGGTACTATAGTGAAGTCTCTTACACTGAGATGCAGTGCCTTAGACCGCTGCGCCACTCGGGAGCCCAGCTTTCAACCTATCCCTGCTTTGAAATATGAAATATTACAGTGATGCAGTATCCACTCTCTGACAAGGACAGAATAACAACATAAAATTATGTGATGTTTGAGTGGTCTTGCAATGTGCTATTATGAGCTCCCTCATTTACAGCTACTCAAACCATTGGGCGAGTTAGTTTTGCATAGCATGTTGCCCTGGATGGGCAGAGTTTATACATTTTAGACCATTTCATTAGTCCACCTACACCGGGTCATGCCAAATTAACTCGCCCATTGTAATGGTTGTATTGCCATTGCCTCTCTCTGCCCACCATGGTCTCATTAGTATTTTAGCTGATGCTCAAACAAGCATCACATTGGGTGATTTTAATAAGTGAAATGAAGTGTTTAAAATCCACAGAATTTCACTGTTCTGTTCCAACCTTTTGTTCCTTTCTGAACAAGACAATATTATATTTTGAAGAACAGACTCAACTCTTACCCTACAGGCAAGTTGTTTAGGATAAAGTGTTTTATTTTACTAATCTGATGGAACAAGGAGAGAAGAAAATATTCTGGGATATTTATCAGAATAATGTTCTGTAGATGTAAATGAAACAATCCTACTTTTCTGAACATGTCACGTTTCCTTTGACTTCAAATGGTTGGTAGGTTGGTGAGAAATAAACTTTATACAGATCCAGCACGTGTTATACAGATCCAGCACTTGTTATACAATCTTTCATTTATCAGTAGTAATGAAGAAATGACGAAAGCAAAACATTGTTTACAAGTGACCATCACTCGCCACTTGGTGTCGCTGTCGAGGAATCATGTCGGTATTGTGTGAGTACGCTCTTGCCCCCTTGTTTGAAATGTGGCTAGCCAACATGGCGGACGAGCTGGACGTCGTTGATATCGAAGGAGACGAATGTGATCCTGATTTAGGGTAAGAGCGTTTGTGTTTGATGGGCTAAAATGAATTAATATGCAGTTTAGATATTTGGGCGATTCAAAGAATCAGAGCCATTAAATAACCCATTGGAAACTCAATAGCCATGGCTAGCACGGTAGACTTAGCTAGCGTTAGCTAGCTGATTTCAACAACAGGGTTGTTAAGACGGTTATTCGAGCTATACTGAACAAAAAATAAACATTATGTACGTCCCATGTATTTTGAGATCAAATAAAAGATATGCTCCATACGCACAACCCATGCTTACACCATTGGTTCACAGCAACAACAAAAATCAAATACAATTGTCTGCTTGTTTTAGTCAATTACATACCTACATTTAAGAAACATAAATGTCTAATGATTACTTTTCAACATTGCCTGCTCCTGAGTTCCCACTTCTTACAAAAAAGACGTATCAAAAAAAAACTACCCCAAAATTGACCAGAGCCTGTCGTTTTCAATTTGAAACAAATTAATCAGTTGAAGTGAGCCAAGCACGAGCTAGTGAGATCCTATTGGCGCGTTCCAGCATTTATTTGCATATATCCATTAGGGAATCCCTACTCTCATGTGCACTTGTGCAATAACTCAATAAGCAGCCCTTGAACTCCTAATTTTTAAAACTTGGCAAAGGGTAAATTCTAGAAACGTAGTTCACTCTGTCGGTTACAGATTCTAGCTTTGGAAACAGAAAACCATATGGAGATCAAATGTTTAACCGATTAGAAAATTAGCCAAATCACTCTAACTCGATCTTCTCCCACTGTCGACCACTGGACCTCCTCTCATCCCCATATTTGGTAGTAAGTGGAAGCGCCAACCTGATGTTTCACATTTACATCCAGTGAAATATGTATCATTGTTCTGTGGTAATATTCTAGGGCTTCCCTCGTGCCCCTTTTCATGACGGTGTTAGTAGCCCTGGAAGTGTTAGTTAGATATTAACCTGAAACATTAAGCTAGCCAAGACCAACAACACAAACAGACTGTACAGCTACAAGTAGTAGTGGAGTTATACTAAACAAATGAAAGGGGAACTGCACCTGCTGATTTGGCCTCATTTTTGGGCTTGCTCCTCAAGAAATGCTGGCGACCATGACAGAGTCCAAATGTGAGTTGGCTTGGGGGTGTGTCCTTGCCACCACAAAGACACACCCATCTTTCAGAACCTTGCCCTTTCCTCCAGTCAATCGCAACAAACTAACCAGCAGGTTGACTTCAATAGCTACAGGCAGTTAGATGAGGAACACTCAACTCCTGGTCGCGTGATTTGCTAGTAACAAAATTGTTACCATCAGTCGATTCTTGTAAAAAATGGTCAATTCTGAAAACGCTTTGTCCTGTACAACTGCGGCCCTCCCACAGGTTGCTGAAATTCATTATTTTAATAAAAACGTATCCAATACAACCACCAGTTGTGTTGCTCAACTCAGCGTGAATGTGCATGTGCCAATTGAATCATTTGTTCCTCATTTGTGTTGCTCGTACTACTTACTAAATGAACTGAGATTCAGTTGGCACATGAAGTGAACTGGAATCGTGAGCACAATGATCAGGCTGGTTCCACCAGGCTAGGTATGCCCTGGACATTTATATGCGCCTAAGAAGTACAAAATAAGCAACAAATAATGTCAGTTTACATAAATTGCATTTACAATTGTGTTATAAAATGTATCAAAATAATGAAGTGTTTTACCTTCTGTATTTGTACAAATGATGAGCCTGTGAAAGCTGTTGCCGCTGACAGGTGAACGTTGCTGGCCGGATACTTGCCCAACGTGTGGCTGACTGTTCAATTCATAGGAATGTTCACAGTGAGGGCATGTCTGCATGATGCTGATGAGGGCTCCCTTGCTGGTCTTCTCTATGCTGCATGTTTGCCTGCAAACTGGACATCTCTCGAACATCTGCAACAGGCAATTTTTATCATATGGTGTTGACTAAGAGGGCCTGTGACAGGTTGATATAATAGACAGCCAAGTGGTAAATTAAATTTTGTTCTAAAGAAAGGACAATACTTTTTGCTAATGCCCTTCACAACACAAATGACTCTGCTAGTTGTATCTGCTTGTCTGTGGAATTGGCCTACTTTTCACATAACACACATTACCTGTCGTTGTTGATGAAGCCATCTGTCAAGGGAGACTGGCAACAACAGGTACTTGTTCACGCATGACACTTATTCTGAGGGCTTGTCTGACAAGCTGTGAAAATAGCAAGTGAACAGTGAATTAAATGATTTTTGGAGGTCGCTAAACTATTGCAATCACATTGCTGGACATGTTTTGATACCCACCTTCGCTCCTTTTGGTAGATCCCGGCAGTCCGTTCATGACCAGGGGATCAATCCGGCACCCAACTGTGCACTTTGTCTAACAGGATGAACTGGGTCAACGATTGTCATCATCCCTAAATGATAAACATAGCTCGAAAAATAATGTAATCTGGTTTGGAAGATAATTCTATGCTTCAAAGATGTAGACTGACTGGCGCCAGATTGGATTAGATTCAGGCCGGTGACGCCGTTACACGATGCAACCAACTGTGACATGTTTTGCTATGGCCCTGGGTTGGTTTGAGTTTGTTGCTGCTAGTTACACTGTTGTAGTCAGACATGAATGAACTACTACCACCATAGCTGCATCAAACATTTGTGCTCTAGATATGGGTTGCACCTCCAGAGGATATTCCGATTGTTTAGTCTAAATTACACTAATTTAGTAGCATGGAAATATAACATTGATAAAGGAGGAAAATAATTACTTGGAAACAACTTTGACATATTATGATTATGTCAAATTTACTTTAGTGAGATGGCAATGTTGCCATTAATTTTACTGTTACTAGCAAAATTCATAACATTGTCCCTGCCATCTTTGTTAGCTGGCTAAAGTTATACTGCATATGAAGTCAATTTAGCGATCACAATCATGACAAAAGGTTTCCCCAACTAACTATTTGCCTTTTGAAATGTTTCCTAGCCAAATCAGATTTGTATTGAGGTAGGCTTACATTAGCTGGCTAGTTAGGGATAAGTATTATCAAGGTATACATAACCAGCCGTCTATGATCTAGCTACCGGTATACACCCCACCACTGGGAACCAACAAACTCCAACCACCTATTCCCCATGATAAGGGTACTTCGGCAGGGCATGCAAACCATAGTTGGTCAATCCGTATAGGGCTTTTCAGTCTAACACGGTCATGATCCTTTAAACACATTGAAGGCGATGAAACAATGGAGCACCATTCAATGAGGGGATTTGTTCATCTGGGCCAGATTACCACGGCGGGAGGAGTTTAAACCGGGTAAAAAGTGATTGCAATCGTTTTCGAACTGGGCTGCCTCCCGGGTGTGAGCCGGGTGCCCTCTGGACAACGGCTAAGTCGGCTCAAAAAGTAATTGCTTTTCATAAAAACACTTTGTTTGTCTTCCCAATGAAAGCTAGTTTGAAAATTCTAACATTTTATTTTATGGAAAAGACGATTCACCTAGCTGCCTTACTGACCACATGACCAAGAGGCGCAGATTACTGTTTAATTTGACAAGAGCGCGCCCCGCTTTTGCCTGACGACTTGTGTGTAGAGGTGACGACTACACTCCGCCTCCCAGATGGTCCTACTAGGTTCACTCACGCGTGGGTAGTCTTTACCTCTGGATTGTATGCTTGGATTAGAGGTCGACCGTTTTTTTTTTGTTGTTGTTGTTTTTTTCCCAACACCGTTATCGATTATTGGAGGACCAAAAAAAGCCGATACCAATTAATCAGCCAATTTTTATTTATTGATTTGTAATAATGACAATTACAACAATACTGAATGAACACTTATTTTAACTTTTAATACATCAATATAATTAATTTAGCGTCAAATAAATAATGCAAAAACAAAGTGTTGGAGAAGTAAAAGTGCAATATGTGCCATGTAAAAAGCTAACGTTTAAATTCCTTGCTCAGAACATGAGAACATATGAAAGCTGGTGGTTCCTTTTAACACGAGTCTTCAATAGTCCAAGGTGAGAAGTTTTAGGTTGTAGTTATTATAGGACTATTTCTCTATACCATTTGTATGTCATATACCTTTGACTATTGAATGTTCTTATAGGCACTTTAGTATTGCCAGTGTAACAGTATTGCTTCCGTCCCTCTCCTCACCCCTACCTGGGCTCGAACCAGGAACACATCGACAACAGCCACCCTCGAAGCATCGTTACCCATCACTCCACAAAAGCCTGTCTTGTGCCTTGCGGTCGGAGGCCGAGCAGTTGCCATACCAGACAGTGATGCAACCAGTCAGGATGGTGCAGCTGTAGAAGCTTTTGATGATCTGAGGACCCATGCCATATCTTTTCAGTCTCCTGAGGGGGAATATGCTTTGTCGTGCCCTCTTCACGACTGTCTTAGTGTGTTTGGACCTTGATAGTTTGTTGGTGATGTGGATACCAACCTGCTCCACTACAGCCCCGTCGATGAGAATGGGAGCGTGCGCGATCCTTTTTTTCTATATTCCACAATCATCTCCATTGTCTTGATCATGTTGAGGGAGAGGTTGTTGTCCTGGCACCACATGGTCAGGTCTCTGACCTCCCTGTAGGCTGTCTCATCATTGTCGGTGATCAGGCCTACCAAAGAGAGGTCTGGAGAGGGGCTTAAAAGAGGGGTCTGGAGTTGTGCCTGGCCATTCAGTCGTGAGTACAGGAGGGGACTGAGCACGCACCCCTGAGGGCCCCTGTTATAATGCTACTTTTCTTCTTCAGCACTTCATTCAACAAATAATGTAACTAGTTAACCAGTAACACGTCTCTTTTGGTTTCACAACTGCTGGATTTTATAGAAAATATATATATATTTCTATATTATTTCTATATATTTTATTTATATATATATATTTTTTAATTAGGGGGTCTGGAAATATATATGATAGCAATTACAGCGCAGTAGCTTCTAACAATAGTCATTAAGTTATGTTCTTACCTTACCCCACAGTCTTCTAACTTCTAATACATCAGCTCCTGACCTGTCTTCCCCAGAATCTCCACTCCTTCCCTATCTTTTACATTGGTTTTTATACACCTTTTTTGCCCAAGCCCATGCCTCCTTTCACTACACAACACATTTTCCCCCTACATGTGACATTTAAGAAAAGTTACGTAACACAGTAGCTGTGTTTGAATACCCATACTAACATACTACATACTTAATGAGTATATACTAAATACTATTAGTTCATTTTAGTATACTGTTAACAAACTGTATCCCTTCAGTTGAGCGTACTAGTGCTTCGCCTGTCTACCTGGAAGTTGATGCTGTTGCTATGCAACTGCTTGTTAGCTTGTTAGCGTAACAAATTACTAGCTAGACATTTTATGACTTCGGGTGTGTTCTTAAATTCAATTTGGACTGCCAGAGTGCGCTCTATATATAATATTTTTTTTTTAACAACAAATCAATACATAAAGCACATGAGGGAACACAAGCATACATAGATTACAAACAATGGACAATCGAGCTAGGGGGTACAATATCACATTACAATTACACAAGGACCTTAAGGGACATGCATATACATACAATTCTAACAGCTTTTTTGTTAGGAGAGCATTTAAACGTCTTAAAATACAGTTCGATTTCTTTTTGTAGGGTACGGAAATGTGGTTTTCTGTTTGTAAATTTACATTTGTGTATATGAAATTTGGCCAAAAGAATAATGAAATTAATTACAAAAAAATGTTTCAGCTTATTTATATTGTATGTAAAGATCCCAAACAGTACATCTCTCCACAATAGTGTAAAATCTTCATACATGTGTTCAATTATAAATCTACTGATGTCTTGCCACAGTTTTCTTAGATGCATACAATGCCAAAAAAGATGCAACACTGTTTCTGGGTGGGCATTACAAAAGGAGCAATATGAGTTGATGTTTTCCTTACACTTCTTCATATAGTGGTTGGCAGGATGATATTTATGAATCATTTTAAAGGAAACTTCCTTAATTTTGTTAACAAGTAGGTATGTGTGTGGCAACATCCAAACTTTTTTCCAACAGATATTATCAATAAATCCATTCCAATAAGGCATGACATAAGGTATAGATACAACATCCTGCTGAAACAAGGATCGTATCGCTCTGTTGTTGAATGGACCAAAAGAGAAACAAATCTACTGATGAGTCAACAGGGTCAATAGAAGGTAGGCTCTGAGGGTCCATTGCTTGTATACTTTGTATTTTTCCGATTGTAGTACGATATCCGGGAACTTTTGGCATACTAACTACATCCACACTATGACCAATAGACATACTGTATACTCAATTTAAGTCACAAATAGTATGGTTAGTGTGAGTATTTGAACACAGCTAGAGTTAGGTAACACATTGGTTCCTTTGTAGGGGACGACAATCCGTGGTGTCCCACGTGGCCCACGTGCAGTCTACCAACTCCATCCCAGGGACGAGGTTTGGCGGGGGTCTCGCTATATTATACAAATTTCCGGCGGAGGATCATCTGCATACAGTCTACCCGCAGCCGTCGTTTCCTCTCTGCCTTTGACTGGGTCTTGCTGCTTGTGGTTGAGGCCTCTTCCTGTCCTTCCGCATTTTCTTGTTCTTGTCTCCGTGTTACCAGAGTTCTGTCTGGGGACTGGAGGAGTCATCGGGTCATATTGACTAGGCTCATTCACAACATGTGCCATTGCCCGGTTCAACCCGGGACAGCGTAATAGAACTCCCTTAATGAAGGGAAGGGGAGGGGTGATTTGCACGTGGAGCTTGGCACATGGGGGCATGATTAATTCAAAACCAACCTTCATTTACTCGTTGTGACGCACTGAGATTCCAAACTCTGTTTCAGACGAGACTGACTGACAAATTATCTTATTGAACTTTTTTTGTACATTTTGACACTATAATAAATGTTTGACTCATCGATGCCACATAGACCGTTTTCAAAGGGATTTAAAAAATAATAATAATTTAGAGGCAGTCGTTATTTAAATGTCTTACATGTGAGGAAATGTGTACCCTACTTGGACACCGGGTCCCCACAATTTCCCACTCTAACCACAGGGCTCATCTCGCAGTCTCAATTTCCCTACGTGGGAGAATTGTGAACCATAGATCGGGATTTTAACCTTGTTATCGTTACATGTACATTGAACAACACATAGACTTTTGTCATGTTTTGTTATTTCAGTATAATAAAACATTTAAGAGGAAGTTGTCTCTTACAATGGGGGTCAATGGGATAGAATGTTTGTTTCGTGGTCGAGGGGAGTTCCTGCATATGACGTGATTATCGACTCGCAGTCCACGCGAAACCCAACGTTCATGACACTCCCACTCCACTGTCTTTGCTGCAGCAGATGATGATTTTTCTCCAGATTAATCAGGAATTCCTGCTTTTCTGACTTTTATCCTCCGTTTATATATAATAGAGACTAACCTATCCCCTAGCTAACATTTAGATGTTCCTGCTTTTCTATGTTCACCTTGTTATGACATTTGTCATAGTCATACATAGCTAATAACTATAATTCCTATTTCAGGGACTTCGGTGACAGAGCAGCGCTACTCCAGAACCAGTATATGCAGTCAGCATGGAAGACCAATACTGGCGTCCTAGTAAGAAGTGTTGCTACCAAAGAAATATGATGCAATGGAATTTAAGTGGGTACTCTGTGTATTGGTCTGTGTGTGTGTGTGTGTTGACTGACTCTTTCTCTCCCCAATAGCCGTGGGAGCTGGATCACTCCATCAGTGCAGAGAACAGAGAAGTGATCGAGAACATGTTGATGGAGGAGCAGTATCCTTCTCATGGCCCGTAGACACACCCCGGGTCAGATTGGAATGTTTGTTTGTCTGTCTTGATAAATGATGTGTTCTAGTCCTTAAGCACTTCTCTAGGTATTATCTGACAGGGAAAGAGATGCCTGAGAGTGTGTGGGCCAACGCTCCACCTAACCCTAAACCCAAATTGAAGAGGTTAGTCAGGTTTCCTTGTGTGTGAACTCTTCTGGGCGTATTGTGTTTTTTCCCCTCTGACGTGATACTGTGGCTGCCATGTTGTCCCCAGGTCTCCAGCCAAGTCCTCAGCTTCAGGCTCCTCGACAGCCACTCGCTGGTCTCAGCAGGAGAAGGTGCTGTTTGAGACAGGACTGGTATGACCCTCTCCTTTCCTCTCCTTTCCTCTCCTGTCTCATTGATCTTAAATGACTCCCTACTTTCTATATGCCCTGAACCCGCAGGCTCAGTTTGGCCGTAGATGGACTAAGATCTCCAAGCTGGTCGGCAGCCGGACCGTTTTCCAGGTTAAGAGCTACGCCAGACAGTACTTCAAACACAAGGTAACGCTGTCCTCTAGTCTACGCCTCTCCCAGCTCAGCCAGCCAGGATATATTAGAGATATCCTCCAGTCTCTGTCCTCTCTCATCATCCTCTCACCATTTCAGTCTCCCCCTCCTCTCTGCCTGCAGGCTAAATCAGAGGGCAATACTACTGCTGTGGCGCCTCCTACAGCTCCAGTGGTGTTAGGCCATGTCCCAGAGACAAGCTCAGCATTCTCCACCTCTGGCCTGTCTGTCCCCAGCCATCTGTCAGCTCTGACCAACGTTGTCCGGATAGAGAGACTGGGCGACGAAGAGGAGGAAGAGGTGGACATCACTGATGACCTCAGCGATGAGGGAGGGAGTGGAAGAGGGGTTGGAGTGATAGGAGAAAACAGAAGGATTGAGGGGAAGGGAGAGGACCTTCAGGCAGGAGTTCATACTGAGACATGTGAGCCTGGAGCCCCAGAGGAGCTGGACAACCAGGGAGAGACCCACCAGGACCTATCCAACCAGACACTCCCCAGCCAGGGAGAGACTGATCAGGACCTATCCAACCAGACACTCCCCAGCCTGGGAGAGACCCACCAGGACCTATCCAACCGGACACTCCCCAGCCAGGGAGAGACCCACCAGGACCTATCCAACCAGACACTCCCCAGCCTGGGAGAGACTGATCAGGAGCAGCCTAACTGTAGCCCTCCATCCTCCCTCACAACCCCCTCCATCCGCCTAGCAGTGCATGCCCCCAGTGGACAGTGTGAGGGGGGCACTGCTGAGCCCCAGAGGGACCCAGTAGAGTCTGGAGAGGATACAGGGGGGTCTAGGTGGACAGAGGAGGGGGAGGAGTCTGAAGAGGAAGAGGAGGAGCTTAAATACCCAGAGCAGGAAGTGGAGCTGGACCCGGCAACCATCACAGAGGAGGAGAAACAAGCTATCCCAGAATTCTTTGAGGGACGACCATCCAAAACCCCAGGAAGATATCTGAGGATCAGGAACTACATCCTGGACCAATGGTACACACACACACACACACAACCAATTAGAGACATCAAGGTTTAATTTTCAACATGCTTTTTGTGTGTGTTTGTCTCAGGTTGAAGAGTAAGCCCAGGTACTTGAACAAGACGTCAGTGCGTCCTGGCCTGAAGAACTGTGGAGATGTCAACTGTATTGGCAGAATACACACCTACCTGGAGTTGATAGGAGCCATCAACTTCAACTGTGGTAACTAGGACTCACTTTCTGGTGTGTCATTGATTGTCTCTTTCTTTTTCTCAGTCTCTCTCTCTCTGTTCCTCTTACTTATGCAAATGTTTCTGCTTACATTTTTTTTGTCTGTTCTGTCCCCACCCTCCATCCAGACCAGGCGGTGTATAACCGTCCCAGGATGGTGGATCGGTCCAAACCCAGAGACAGCAGAGACACTCTGGAATACCAACTGGCACAGAGACTACAGAGCATGGTGAGACAACCCATGACCTCTAACCTCTGACCCCCTACTGTCCCTCAGACCACTCTCGCTGGGCCAAACGGCAACACTTAGCTATGTTAGGTATTTGTCAGGCTTAGGTTTATATGTCATTTATTTGTTTTATTAAAGGTCCCTATACACTACTGTTGTATTTATATTACAGTTCTATGGCAGGTTCATGATGGCTCTTCATCAGGTGTATGTGAGATGTGTATGACATGCTGTTAATGGGTTGTTGATTGGTTGTGTGTCGTAGCGAACCAGGAAGCGTCGTGTGAGGGACATGTGGGGGAACTGGCGTGACGCTAAAGACCTGGAGGGACAGACATACGAGCACCTGAGTGCAGAGGAGCTAGCCCTGAGGAGAGAGGAGATGAGACGGCAATCGAAACCCTGTAAAGTCTCCAGGCACAGAAGGTGAGCGGGTGATGAATACTGTGGTTCCTTATAAATGTGTACTGTAGATGACGTGTTAAAAGTCTCTATCGCTCTCCATCATCAGGTTGTTGGATCCGTTCCAGTTGATTCCGTGCCGTGTGTTTGGAGAGGACAGACCAGAACCCTTCCAGGTGATAGTGTGTGCTGAGGCTCTCCTCGTCATGGACATGGTAAGTACATACATCTACACATATATTTAATAAAGTACTCTCTTCATAAAGAACTGTGTAATAGAGTACTATCTTATCTAATATAGCAACTGTGTTTACACATGGACACACAGAGCGAGATATCAGTGTGGGTTCTTTACCAAGGCTTTGGTCTTAGGGCTCAGTGTCTTTTTTTGTTTGTATTTTTACCCAGCATGCTCATGTGTCGATGGGAGAGGTTATCGGCCTATTGGGAGGAGCTTACAGCGAGGAGGACAAAGTCCTGAAGGTGATACCACCACCGTTGTGGTGGTGGTGGTGATGATGATGATGATGATGATGATGATGATGATGATAAAGGAAATACTGATAACACTAGTATATCCCGCGTGTGTCTCTCTTTATCCGTGTGTGTCTTTGTCCTAGATCTTTGCAGCAGAGCCTTGTAACAGTGTGAGTACAGGTCTGCAGTGTGAGATGGACCCGTTGTCTCAGACTCAGGCCTGTGAGATGCTGTCTAGCCTGGGCTCAGCTGTAGTGGGATGGTACCACTCTCACCCCACCTTCCACCCTAACCCCTCTCTACGGGATATACACACACAGGACCAGTTCCAGGTACATATAGCTGTGTGTGCGCATGTGACTGTGTGCACGTGTGTTCTGACTCTGCCACTCCTCTCTCTCGCTCAGAATTATTTCTCTCGAGGCGGAGCCCCCTTTATTGGGATGATCGTGAGTCCGTTTGACCCCGCTAACCCCTCCCCACGTTCCCAGACCACCTGCCTGATGGTCAGAGAGGACCAAGGACCTACAGGACCACAGAGTACGACACATGCATCTTAACATTACCCCTTTTACAACCCATTGTCAACCTGGCATATTCATCCCCTCTCTCTCTTTCTCAGAGCTGCCCTACAGGTTTGACTTCCAGTGTTCCCAGCAGCAGCCTGACTGGGGCCAGCTGATGAGGAGGGCAGAGTGGATCATCTGCAAATATAAACATGCCCACGGCAGTGTCCAGATGGACAGGCTGTTCCGCAGGGACTCTCATCTGACCTGTCTAGAGAAGGTAGATCACACAGCCTTCCTGGCTCATATCGCTGTCTCACCTATAGAGATAGAGGACTCTAGTGCGCAAAAGACAGTTTTAGCATGGGTAGTGCCATTCAGGACTTTCACCATTTTAGAAGTAGTTAACGGAGTGGGACTTTGTGGGTTAAGGAAGGATCACATAATTCCATCCGGTTCATCGGGAGAGATCAGCCCATTAATTATACTCGTGAACAAACATTCCATAAATGCAGGTGGCATTAAATTGCCAACCTGGTCTTTATACCGGTTGTCTTCAAACCGCACTCTAGGTGGCAGTATACACCCTTTCAGTTTGTTTACTAACTCAGTCGCCATAGTGGGAAAAATACAAAGAAGAGTCCTCTATCATTCTCTATTGTCTAACCCCTCCTCTCTGCTGTCTGTCTTCTCATCTTGCTCTCACCACCCCTGCCTCACTTCTATCTCTCAACCCCTGTCTCACCTACTCTCTCCTTCCTGTCTCACCCTCTGTATCTCTCTTTAGATGATGGCATCTTTAGGGAGATATCTGGAGCCCCTGCCAGAGGAGGGAGGTCCCTTCCTTTCCCAGATCCATGCTCTCTTCCAGTCTCACTTTGTTTCCGAGCAACCCAGAGATGAGAGCGGAACCTCTGGCTCCCCAGAGCCAATCAACGCCCATGCCTTCCCCTTCGCTCAGCCAATCAACGTCAGCTTAACAGGAGACACAGGAACACAGGAAAACTGGGAGAATGAATCGGTCTCTCCAACTGATAATTTAGAAACGCCTAATATCAAAACTATTAACTCACACCAAGCTAAAGAAGAGACCCCACATCCAATACGGTTTGGTTCTGTGTTGTTGACTGGTCATGATTATCTATTCTGAATCTAATATGTTTCTTTATGCATCCAGTTCTTAGTGTTTTAGGTTTATTAGTAGGCATACTTGATTTAGCTCGACTGCAGCTCTCGAGAACACAAGGGGGCTTACATCCAGGCCCCATCTTGGGTTCTCAGCTGATGGTATGGAGTACAGCTGGCTCCATGTGAACTACATTCCCGACTATCTGTTTTAACATTTAGAAATGTTAATATTCCTTGCAATACGGTTTTGGAAACATTTGGAACTCAACTTTCAGTAACAGCGAGACAGAATCCATAAAATACGATTACTGAACGCAGTTTAGCAAAGTTTCACTGACTGAAGCACAGCCTCTAAGTTCTGTCTCGTTCATATGAAAGTTAAGTTCTAAATATTTGCTCAACATTATTCCGTGCGAGGCGTATTTGCGTTTAGGCAGCATTTGGACAGCGTTGGGGAATTTGCCTCACAAGGCTAAAGGGGACATCCAATGGCTCAATGTAATGCAATGGAATTGGAGTAATGAATAAGGGGAGTCTCAACTGCTGCACACTGTTTGTTTTCTTCCAAAAGGGAAAACTGCCAGCCTGTGGTTGCACTGGTCTTTAGCTCAATCAAGTGTGTCAACTGTTTTATATGGCTTTATGCTGTATTGAATTAACTAAACCGTTGCTCGAACAAGTGATGTAGCAATATCACATTTTTAAATGTCATTTTTTATAGCATATGTATTGTAGGTTATACCAATCCACCTTTCAAATAAAAGGGTTGAAAGTCAAACATTTAAATGTTTGGGTTTGCACATTTGAAAAACAGAAAATAGTATGCCGTATCACTGTCGTTATTAAAATGTGCATGTAATTTCAGTTTGAAACATGACGCTGTCTGGAGAATGTCATTTTTGAGGAGACAGTCATTGTCGGAACATTGTCTTAGAGCAAGCAGTTGCAGGGGGGACTATTATTTTAGACGCACAAGACAGTTCCTATGAGTTTGACTTGCAGAGGACGGTCAAAGTAAATTAATAAAGGTAAATCCGAATTTATTTCTCAAACTGGAGTCCAAGACGAACTCTAGTGTTTTAAGAGAGTAGCGATCATACAAAGGCAACTTTAACGTGTTTACACGTACTATCTTTATTGGTGCATTGCTTCAGATCAGCTAGCTAAGTAACGACGCTAGGCAAGACTGCAATGACATGACATTGAATCTGTTACCCACATTACTAGATATTAATAAAACCACAGTTAAAAGGTGGTAATCTCGGAAACTACTGGCAATTGCAAACGAATGTCAGTTGAACTCGATATGTCACTTATGGAAGCCCATTCCCGCCACAATCAATTTCGAGATACTCAAATCAAAATGTTGACGTACGATCTAAAAATGTATACTATTTCAACATTGAGACGCGTGAGTCAAAAGTTTGATATACTATATAAAAATGTTGAATCATGATAAATGGTTGGCTATCGCAATATGTTAAGCAACATAAGATTGTTCGTTTTTTGTTTTTGTAGCATTGTGTGCGGATGTCCATGTATTCTTATGTTGCAGACGTCAGTATTGCCCCAGCACTTTTGATTTTGTTTAATTAAAATGTTGCCACATAAAGATGGACAACAAAGTAACTTTATTTATACTGATTTGCCACAAGATCTATCTACCTTTGCACAGATCATCTGTGCTTCAGTCTGATCAGACGTTGATCAATGAGATTTCAACTTTTATTCGCCCACTCAAACCAACAGTTATTTTTTAATTTCGGTACTATCGAGTTTGAAAACTATACTCGAATAATCAAATAAATGTCAATATTGTGTGTGAGGTTGAGACCACATTGTGATTGGATTTGGCCAAAACACACCATGAATTCAACAGGGATTATCGCCAATCCATGAATTGTGTTGAAAAGCATTAGCCGTTTTGTGACGTAGCTTCTCTACATTAAATAAGGATAAGAGCCTGAGCTAAGAATAGGGAAACAAACGGTATCAACTAAGACCTTTTTGATGTTGCACACTCTTGAAAAGCACTGATGTATAATACACTTTGCACCATAAGTACAATTGTATCTTCCAGACATAGGGTCTATACTACTGTTGGCTATTGTCATTCTGTGTAACGCAATTAGAGCTGTAACTTGGAACAGCATTGAGTAAACCTTTGTCCATGTAAAAACGTGTGTTGCGAAAGTCAAGAACGGTTTAAATAAATGTATTGCACCACCAAATAGATGTATAAATAAAAGCTTTTTAAAAAGACACTGTTGTAACAGGCTTTGATGCTTTTAACTTCTTAAGAACTATTTTATGCCCTTCCACTGCCCCCCTTGCGGTCAGTTGCATATTTCAGGCAGGTTGACATCGCCTGTAGTATTTCTGCCTCTGTGGCCTTTGATTCGCCAAGACTCACACTTGATGTAAAGTGGGAAAACAAATATTAGCTAGAGAAAGTATTCAAATGTCATGTAAAATGTCATGATTTGTCCTCCACTGTACATATAATGCTGCAAAGCGTAGAGTCCTCAAAGGCACTCATCCCCTTGTTTCCTTTCATATTCATCGTTGACAGGAGGCTTGTTTGTCAGGGTTCTGTATAGAACACAAACTATGTACCGTACAAGCAACACACCATGACCTAATTTAAAGAAGTGAAACAAATATGGTAATAGTTTATCAGTGGATTGCTCTCTTCACCTGGTCCGGGATGTCTTTCCCCCCCAGCTTTGAGATCTGAGATATCTCATTTAACAAAAATACATTAATGCATTCCACATGTACTGGAATCTTCCATTTAGTACTGCATTGCAATATGTCATTCAATTCATACCAATGGAACATTTAATTTCTCACCATGTATTTTCAGAAATCATTCTCCATTAGCTGCTCTTCCATCTTTAGTAATAATTCTTCTTTCTCATTCAGGTTGAAGTCGAATTCCTTAACCGGACTCGTCGACTGTCCGTTAAAAGGTCACTAATCTAAAAGGTCACAACAACAAAAATGTATTGTTAAAGTCGTTTATTTATTGTTTACTTCCAAATATTACAGCCTAATTTCAATATCATAAAAAATAGTTGTCATACTTGCTTCCGGCATAGGAAAAGGACCTGAGCCTTTTCAGTGCTTTGGTGAGGGGGGATCTCATCTGAAGAGGCAGGAGACCTCAGTCTCCCACTTGACCTGTCCTCTGAGCATGAGGGCTCAATATTCTCTGCAGTAAAATACATCATGGCAATTCTTGGTACAGATAAAATACCTTTCCCAATTGTTCAAGGATGAGAATAAGGGGTTTGCTTATGTTGTGAAGGGCCGTCCTCACCGTCATTACATGGTGGTTTGTGCTGTGTTTTAGCCTTTTGCTTCTTGGTAGCAGTGGCACAAGTTTTCTGGTGCTTCGGGCATATTTTGGTGGGGGCTTGGGTAGACCTTTGCCTGAAAATAAACATAGAAGTGCAAAATAACATCCAGCCTTTTCTACACACATGTTATGCAGTTAACTTTTATTGATGTGGGAGAAGGCTTCTCAAAAGTCAGCCAAACACACATACCAAACTTTAATCAAAAATTCTTCAACATGCCAAAGTTAACCTCCCGAGCCACTACCCCCCCTAGCCTGGAAATACAGAGGGATTTCAGCTCAGTTAAAAATTACAAATAAAAACAATTAATTACATTAGTATTGAAGTTTTAGGGCTCTGTTCAATTAGTAAAGCTCAAGTGTTTCCGAGTTTACTGTGAATGCAGTCTCCGCTACAGCAGGAACATCGCTTTTACATTTAAATCTTTTGGGGTGGTGGGAATGGGCTTCCATAGTCAAGGACTGTTCTTCCATAGGCTGTCACCTGGGCGTTTCAGGAAGTGGTATCTTCTCATTCAGGAACCATGGAGTTGTTGTGTGCCCGTCTCATGAGGAACCAACGCCGTTGCCTACCTGCCTACCTGTCTAGAAGCTTTCAAACCTCCCATTGCCGACAGAGACAATCAACAACCAGGAGTACATTACCTTCAACAGAACTCTACTCAACCAACACATGTCGGATTCTACGGCAGCCCGAAACCACAGACTCTGTTTGTCAACTTCAATTGAAGCCATCTTCATCTCAGAGACAACTTTTCTCATCTGAGAATGTAAGAACAGTACTTTTCCCAGTGGGGACACCTAGACCTGACCCTGCTGTCCACTGTCTCCCTGTTATATGGCTGTCTAAGCATGGACAGAACTTCTTCCATACCTCTACTCCTCACCGCTCCCTGCCTGCGCCTCTCATATGGCTGGTACTCAAACCCCTGCAGAAGATAGTGGCTATTATACTGGGCAGGTAAGATACACGTCCGAGTGTCGTCTCAGTCCATCTACAGTGCATTCAAAGTATTCAGAACCCTTCACTTTTTCTACATTTTATTACATCACAGCCTTATTCTAAAATGGATGAAAGTTTCTTTCCCTCCTCATCAATCTACACATAACACCCAATAATGAAGAATCTCCAAAAAGTTTTGACATTTTTGCAAATGTATAAAAATAAAAATGTATCACATTTACATAAGTATTCAGACCCTTTACTAAGTAAGTACTTTGTTGAAGCACCTTTGGCAGCGATTACAGCCTTGTGTCTGACGCTACAAGCTTGGCACACCTGTATTTGGGGAGTTTCTCCCATTCTTCTCTGCAGATCCTCTCAAACTCTGACAGGTTGGATGGGGAGTGTTGGTGCACAGCTAGCTTCTGGTCTCACCAGAAATGTTTGATCGGTTTCAAGTCCGGGCTCTGGTTGTGCCACTCAAGGAAATCAGAGACTTGTCCCGAAGCCACTCCTATGTTGTCTTGACTGTGTGCTTAGGGTTGTTGTCCTGTTGGAAGGTGAACCTTCGCCCCAGTCTGAGGTCCTGAGTGCTCTGGAGCAGATCTCTCTGTGCTTTACTCCGTTAATCTTTCCCTCGATCCTGACAAGTCTCCCAGTCCCTGCCGCTGAAAAACATCCCCACAGCATGATGCTGCCACCACCATGCAGTGCCTGGTTTCCTCCAGACGTGATGCTTGGCATTCAGGCCAAAGAGTTACATTTTGGTTTCATCAGACCAGAGAATCTTGTTTCTTATGGTCTGAGAGTCCTTTAGGTGCCTTTCGGCAATCTCTAAGCAAGCTGTCATGTGCCTTTTGCTGAGTGGCTTCTGCCTGGCCATTCTACCATAAAGGCCTGATTGGTAGAGTGCTGCAGAGATGGGAGAACCTTCTAGTATGACAACCATCTCCATAGAGGAACTCTGGAGCTCTGTCAGAGTGACCATCGGGTTCTTGGTCAAGGCCCTTCTCCCCCGATTGTTCAGTTTGGCAGGGGGGCCAGCTCTACGAAGATTCTTGCTGGTTCCAAACTTCTTCCATTTCAGATTGATGGAGGCACTGTGTTCTTGGAGTCCTTCAATGCTGCAGACATTTTTTGGTACACTTTCCCAGATCTGTGCCTTGATGCAATCCTGTCTCGGAGCTCTACAGGCAAGTCCTTCAACCTCATGGCTTTGTTTTTGCTCTGATAAGCACTGTCAACTGTGGGACATATTGACAGGTGTGTGCCTATCCAAATCATGTCCAATCAATTGAATTTACCACAGGTGGACTGCAATCAAGTTGTAGAAACATCTCAAGATGATTAATGGAAACAGGATGCACCTGAGCTCAATTTAGAGTCTCATAACAAAGGGTCTGAATACTTATGTAAATAGGGTATATCTGTTTTCTATTTTTAATAGATTTGCAAAAATGTCTAAACCACTTTTTCGCTTTGTCATTATGGGGTATTGTATGAAGATTGATGAGGGAAAAATGTAGTTGATGCATTTTAGAATCATGCTATAATGTAACAAAGTGGAAAAGGTGAAGGGTTCTGAATACTTTCCGAATGCACAGTACATTGATACGGTTTATGATGGTAAGATAGACGTTGCTGCTACATGGTGTTTTTGGTGTCTCTGTCTCTAGTAGTGCTACATGGTGTTTTTGGTGTCTCTGACTCTAGTAGTGATACATGGTGGTGTCTCTGTCTCTAGTAGTGATACATGGTGGTTTTGGTGTCTCTGTCTCTAGTAGTGATACATGGTGGTTTTGGTGTCTCTGTCTCTAGTAGTGCTACATGGTGTTTCTGTCTCTAGTAGTGCTACATAGTGTATCTGTCTCTAGTAGTGCTACATGGTGTCTCTGTCTCTAGTATTGCTACATGGTGTCTATGTCTCTAGTAGTGCTACATGTTTTTTTTGGTGTCTCTGTCTCTAGTAGTGCTTCATAGTGTTTTTGGTGTCTCTGTCTCTAGTAGTGCTACATGGTGTCTCTGTCTCTAGTATTGCTACATGGTGTCTATGTCTCTAGTAGTGCTACATGGTGTCTCTGTCTCTAGTAGTGATACATGGTGTCTATGTCTCTAGTAGTGCTACATGTTTTTTTTGGTGTCTCTGTCTCTAGTAGTGCTTCATGGTGTCTCTGTCTCTAGTAGTGATACATGGTGTCTATGCCTCTAGTAGTGCTACATGGTGTCTCTAGTAGTGCTACATGGTGGCTCTGTCTCTAGTAGTGCTACATGGTGTTTTTGGTGTCTCTGTCTCTAGTAGTGCTACATGGTGGTGTCTCTGTCTCTAGTAGTGCTACATGGTGTTTTTGGTGTCTCTGTCTCTAGTAGTGCTACATGGTGGTGTCTCTGTCTCGAGTAGTGATACATGGTGGTTTTGGTGTCTCTGTCTCTAGTAGTGATACATGGTGGTTTTGGTGTCTCTGTCTCTAGTAGTGATACATGGTGGTTTTGGTGTCTCTGTCTCCAGTAGTGTTACATGGTGTCTCTGTCTCTAGTAGTGCTACATGGTGTCTCTGTGTCTAGTATTGCTACATGGTGTCTATGTCTCTAGTAGTGCTACATGGTGTGTCTAGTAGTGCTACATGGTGTGTCTAGTAGTGCTACATGGTGTCTCTAGTAGTGCTACATGGTGTCATTAGTAGTGCTGCATGGTGTCTCTGTCTCTAGTAGTGCTACATGGTGTTTTTGGTGTATCTGTCTCTAGTAGTGCAACATGGTGTCTCTGTCTCTAGTAGTGCTACATGGTGGTTTTGGTGTCTCTGTCTCTGGTGTTATATGGTGTCTCTGTCTCCAGTAGTGTTACATTGTGTCTCTGTCTCTAGTAGTGTTACATGGTGTCTCTGTCTCTAGTAGTGCTACATGGTGGTTTTGGTGTCTCTGTCTCTGGTGTTGCATGGTGTCTCTGTCTCCAGTAGCGTTACATGGTGTCTCTGTCTCTAGTAGTGTTACATGGTGTCTCTTGTCTCTAGTAGTGTTACATGGTGTCTCTGTCTCTAGTAGTGCTGCATGGTGTCTCTGTCTCTAGTAGTGCTACATGGTGGTGTCTCTGTCTCTAGTAGTGCTACATGGTGTCTCTGTGTCTAGTATTGCTACATGGTGTCTATGTCTCTAGTAGTGCTACATGGTGTGTCTAGTAGTGCTACATGGGGTGTCTAGTAGTGCTACATGGTGTCTCTAGTAGTGCTACATGGTGTCTCTAGTAGTGCTACATGGTGTCTCTAGTAGTGCTACATGGTGTCTCTAGTAGTGCTACATGGTGTCTCTAGTAGTGCTACATGGTGTCTCTGTCTCTAGTAGTGCTACATGGTGTCTCCGTCTCTAGTAGTGCTACATGGTGTCTCTAGTAGTGCTACATGGTGTCTCTAGTAGTGCTACATGGTGTCTCTAGTAGTGCTACATGGTGTCTCTGTCTCTAGTAGTGCTACATGGTGTCTCTAGTAGTGCTACATGGTGTCTCTAGTAGTGCTACATGGTGTCTCTAGTAGTGCTACATGGTGTCTCCGTTTCTAGTAGTGCTACATGGTGGTTTTGGTGTCTCTGTCTCTAGTAGTGCAACATTGTGTCTCTGTCTCTAGTAGTGCTGCATGGTGTCTCTGTCTCTAGTAGTGCTACATGGTGTTTTTGGTGTATCTGTCTCTAGTAGTGCAACATGGTGTCTATGTCTCTAGTAGTGCTACATGGTGGTGTCTCTGTCTCTGGTGTTACATGGTGTCTCTGTCTCCAGTAGTGTTACATTGTGTCTCTGTCTCTAGTAGTGTTACATGGTGTCTCTGTCTCTAGTAGTGTTACATGGTGTCTCTGTCTCCAGTAGTGTTACATGGCGTCTCTGTCTCTAGTAGTGTTACATGGTGTGTCTGTCTCTAGTAGTGTTACATGGCGTCTCTGTCTCTAGTAGTGTTACATGGCGTCTCTGTCTCTAGTAGTGTTACATGGTGTCTCTGTCTCTAGTAGTGTTACATGGTGTCTCTGTCTCTAGTAGTGTTACATGGTGTCTCTGTCTCCAGTAGTGTTACATGGCGTCTCTGTCTCTAGTAGTGTTACATGGCGTCTCTGTCTCTAGTAGTGTTACATGGCGTCTCTGTCTCTAGTAGTGTTACATGGCGTCTCTGTCTCTAGTAGTGTTACATGGTGTCTCTGTCTCTAGTAGTGTTACATGGTGTCTCTGTCTCTAGTAGTGTTACATGGTGTCTCTGTCTCTAGTAGTGTTACATGGTGTCTCTGTCTCTAGTAGTGTTACATGGTGTCTCTGTCTCTAGTAGTGCAACATGGTGTCTCTGTCTCTAGTAGTGTTACATGGTGTCTCTGTCTCTTGTAGTGCTACATGGTGTCTCTGTCTCTAGTAGTGCTACATGTTGTTTTTGGTCTCCCCTCTCCTCTAGGAGTATCAGGAAGTGGTGGTTGGCTCTCCCGCCCAATAAGCAGCAGCTCGTGCGTCAGAGGGTCTGGCGTCGCCGTTGGCAGCTGGTGGCCGGGGGTATGGTTGCTATGGTGATCATGGCAAGTTTCTTCCTGACTCATCTGGACGAATCGCCCATCACGGGACGCACACGCCTCCTAGTGTTCAGTAGAGAGAACTACATGGAGCTGGCTGCAGTGACAGGAGATGGGGTGAGAGCAATAACTGTATATATCAATGGCCATCCATCACTTGACACCATTCATTCCTTTGTGAAGACTCAATAGCGCGTTGAAGACAAATGAAGTCTGTTAAGATAACTTCTCATGGAGACGTAACATGCACGGTTTGAGCTACTCCAGGAAGTGATGTTGCAGGCTAGCCCAGTACTGCCCTCTCTCATTGAATAACTCAAGTTGAAGGCTGACCGGGTTACTGCAGGCAACCATTAGCAACAAATGATCCTTAACTTCTTCTGTGTGTGGTTCAAGGATATATATGTGGTGTTTTAGAAGCAATTATTGATATCATAATTGTCTTGAAAAATGTATTCCATTTACTATAATGGGGGAATCCTGTTTTCTGCTAACAATGCCTGCAGTACTGTGGACAGAGAGGGGGTGAGGAGAGATGCTGTTAACCTTGTGGGCCATATTTAATCTAATAATATTTTTCAACCATTCAGATGAACCTGTTTTAGGAAATTATGATTTCATATATGATATATTATAAACCTGGTGGTTCGAGCCCTGAATGCTGATTGGCTGAAAGCCGTGGTGTATCAGACTGTATACACTGTTCTGATTACATTGGTAACCAGTTTATAATAGCAATACGGCTAAGGCCTGTATCCAGGCACTCCGCATTGCGTCATGCAGAGGAACAGCCGTTGGCCTTATACCACCCCCCCCCGGGCCTTATTGCTTAATGATAATATAATAGTAGTTCAGTAACTGACTCTTGTTTGTGTCCTCAGTGCATGGAGGATGTTGATTTAACTGTGTGTGTGTTCTACCCAGTACATGGAGGATGTTGATTTAACTGTGTGTGTGTGTGTGTTCTACCCAGTGCATGGAGGATGTTGATTTAACTGTGTGTGTGTTCTACCCAGTACATGGAGGATGTTGATTTAACTGTGTGTGTGTGTTCTACCCAGTACATGGAGGATGTTGATTTAACTGTGTGTGTGTGTGTGTGTTCTACCCAGTACATGGAGGATGTTGTGTTTGTGTGTGTGTGTGTGTGTTCTATCCAGTACATGGAGGATGTTGATTTAACCGTGTGTGTGTGTTCTACCCAGTACATGGAGGATGTTGATTTAACTGTGTGTGTATGTTCTACCCAGTGCATGGAGGATGTTAATTTAACTGTGTGTGTTCTACCCAGTACATGGAGGATGTTGATTTAACTGTGTGTGTGTTCTACCCAGTACATGGAGGATGTTGATTTAACTGTGTGTGTGTGTGTTCTACCCAGTACATGGAGGATGTTGATTTAACTGTGTGTGTGTGTGTTCTACCCAGTACATGGAGGATGTTGATTTAACTGTGTGTGTGTTCTACCCAGTACATGGAGGATGTTGATTTAACTGTGTGTGTGTGTGTTCTACCCAGTGCATGGAGGATGTTGATTTAACTGTGTGTGTGTTCTACCCAGAACATGGAGGATGTTGATTTAACCATGTGTGTGTGTTCTACCCAGTACATGGAGTATGTTGATTTAACTGTGTGTGTGTGTGTGTTCTACCCAGTGCATGGAGGATGTTGATTTAACTGTGTGTGTGTTCTACCCAGTACATGGAGGATGTTGATTTAACTGTGTGTGTGTTCTACCCAGTACATGGAGGATGTTGATTTAACTGTGTGTGTGTGTGTGTGTGTGTGTGTTCTACCCAGTACATGGAGGATGTTGATTTAACTGTGTGTGTGTGTGTGTTCTACCCAGTACATGGAGGATGTTGATTTAACTGTGTGTGTGTGTGTTCTACCCAGTACATGGAGGATGTTGATTTAACTGTGTGTGTGTGTGTTCTACCCAGTACATGGAGGATGTTGATTTAACTGTGTGTGTGTGTGTTCTACCCAGTACATGGAGGATGTTGATTTAACTGTGTGTGTGTGTGTGTTCTACCCAGTACATGGAGGATGTTGATTTAACTGTGTGTGTGTGTGTGTGTGTGTGTGTGTGTGTGTGTGTGTGTGTGTGTGTGTTCTACCCAGTACATGGAGGATGTTGATTTAACCGTGTGTGTTCTACCCAGTACATGGAGGATGTTGATTTAACTGTGTGTGTGTGTTCTACCCAGTACATGGAGGATGTTGATTTAACTGTGTGTGTGTGTTCTACCCAGTACATGGAGGATGTTGATTTAACTGTGTGTGTGTGTGTGTGTGTGTGTGTGTTCTACCCAGTACATGGAGGATGTTGATTTAACTGTGTGTGTGTGTTCTACCCAGTACATGGAGGATGTTGATTTAACTGTGTGTGTGTTCTACCCAGTAAATGGAGGATGTTGATTTAACTGTGTGTGTTCTACCCAGTACATGGAGGATGTTGATTTAACTGTGTGTGTGTGTTCTACCCAGTACATGGAGGATGTTGATTTAACTGTGTGTGTGTGTGTGTTCTACCCAGTACATGGAGGATGTTGATTTAACTGTGTGTGTGTTCTACCCAGTACATGGAGGATGTTGATTTAACTGTGTGTGTGTGTGTTCTACCCAGTACATGGAGGATGTTGATTTAACTGTGTGTGTGTGTTCTACCCAGTACATGGAGGATGTTGATTTAACTGTGTGTGTGTGTGTGTGTGTGTGTATGTGTGTGTGTGTGTGTGTGTGTGTGTGTTCTACCCAGTACATGGAGGATGTTGATTTAACTGTGTGTGTGTTCTACCTAGTACATGGAGGATGTTGATTTAACTGTGTGTGTGTGTGTTCTACCCAGTACATGGAGGATGTTGATTTAACTGTGTGTGTGTGTGTGTTCTACCCAGTACATGGAGGATGTTGATTTAACTGTGTGTGTGTGTTCTACCTAGTACATGGAGGATGTTGATTTAATTGTGTGTGTGTGTGTTCTACCCAGTACATGGAGGATGTTGATTTAACTGTGTGTGTGTGTGTGTGTGTGTTCCACCCAGTACATGGAGGATGTTGATTTAACTGTGTGTGTGTGTTCTACCCAGTACATGGAGGATGTTGATTTAACTGTGTGTGTGTGTGTTCTACCCAGTACATGGAGGATGTTGATTTAACTGTGTGTGTGTGTGTTCTACCCAGTACATGGAGGTGTTGATTTAACTGTGTGTGTGTGTGTGTGTTCTACCCAGTACATGGAGGATGTTGATTTAACTCTCTAGTGTGTGTGTGTGTTCTACCCAGTACATGGAGGATGTTGATTTAACTGTGTGTGTGTGTCCTACCCAGTACATGGAGGATGTTGATTTAACTGTGTGTGTGTGTGTTCTACCCAGTACATGGAGGATGTTGATTTAACTGTGTGTGTGTGTTCTACCCAGTACATGGAGGATGTTGATTTAACTGTGTGTGTGTGTGTGTTCTACCCAGTACATGGAGGATGTTGATTTAACTGTGTGTGTGTGTGTGTGTGTTCTACCCAGTACATGGAGGATGTTGATTTAACTGTGTGTGTGTGTGTTCTACCCAGTACATGGAGGATGTTGATTTAACTGTGTGTGTGTGTGTTTTACCCAGTACATGGAGGATGTTGATTTAACTGTGTGTGTGTGTGTGTGTGTTCTACCCAGTACATGGAGGAATTTGCTGAGTTGATGGTTCCAGAGAAGGACCCTCGTCACCAGGTGGTGAAGAGAGTGGTGGAGCACCTGGCCCAGAGGAACAAAGACATCCCAGAGGTCTCCTCTGTTCCATGGAGAGTCCACTTGGTCGACAGCCCTACTGTCAACGCTTTCGTACTGCCTGTGAGTCCCAGCCCCTGGTGTGTGTGTGTGTGTGTGTGTGTGTGTGTGTGTGTGTGTGTGTGTGAGTGAGTGAGTGAGTGAGTGAGTGAGACTTGTTTGTTTTTATTCCCAGTCCAGTTCAAAACATGCAGACGAAACTGGCAAGCGCAGATCCACACAGTAAGTTGACTGTTTGTATGATACCTGTCTCTCTCCTCTAGAATGGAAAGGTGTTTATGTTCACTGGGATGTTGGAGGCCGTTGCAGATGTTCACCAGCTCACCTTCATCCTGGGACATGAGATGGCCCACGCAGTGATGGGACATTCTGTGAGTATACAGCCTTTCTGTCTGTCTCTCTCTAGTGGTGGGACACTGAGTATACAGCCAGGCCTTTGTCTGTTTCTCTCTCTAGTGATGGGACACTGAGTATACAGCCTTTCTGTCTGTCTCTCTCTAGTGATGGGACACTGAGTATACAGCCAGGCCTTTCTGTCTGTCTCTCTCTAGTGATGGGACACTGAGTATACAGCCAGGCCTTTCTGTCTGTCTCTCTCTAGTGATGGGACACTGAGTATACAGCCTTTCTGTCTGTCTCTCTCTAGTGGTGGGACACTGAGTATACAGCCAGGCCTTTGTCTGTTTCTCTCTCTAGTGGTGGGACACTGAGTATACGGCCTTTCTGTCTGTCTCTCTCTACTGGTGGGACACTGAGTATACAGCCTTCCTGTCTGTCTCTCTCTTGTGGTGGGACACTGAGTATATAGCCTTTCTGTCTGTCTCTCTCTAGTGATGGAACACTGAGTATACAGCCTTTCTGTCTGTCTCTCTCTAGTGGTTGGACACTGAGTATACAGCCAGGCCTTTCTGTCTGTCTCTCTCTAGTGGTGGGACACTGAGTATACAGCCTTTCTGTCTGTCTCTCTCTAGTGATGGGACACTGAGTATACAGCCAGGCCTTTCTGTCTGTCTCTCTCTAGTGGTGGGACACTGAGTATACAGCCTTCCTGTCTGTCTCTCTCTTGTGGTGGGACACTGAGTATATAGCCTTTCTGTCTGTCTCTCTCTAGTGGTGGGACACTGAGTATACAGCCAGGGCTTTCTGTCTGATTCTCTCTCTAGTGATGGGACACTGAGTATACAGCCAGGGCTTTCTGTCTGTTTCTCTCTAGTGGTGGGACACTGAGTATACAGCCAGGGCTTTCTGTCTGATTCTCTCTCTAGTGGTGGGACACTGAGTATACAGCCTTTCTGTCTGTCTCTCTCTAGTGGTGGGACACTGAGTATACATCCAGGGCTTTCTGTCTGTCTCTCTCTAGTGATGGGACACTGAGTATACAGCCAGGCCTTTCTGTCTGTCTCTCTCTAGTGATGGGACACTGAGTATACAGCCTTTCTGTCTGTCTCTCTCTAGTGGTGGGACACTGAGTATACAGCCTTTCTGTCTGTCTCTCTCTAGTGATGGGACACTGAGTATACAGCCTTTCTGTCTGTCTCTCTCTAGTGGTGGGACACTGAGTATACAGCCTTTCTGTCTGTCTCTCTCTAGTGGTGGGACACTGAGTATACAGCCTTTCTGTCTGTCTCTCTCTAGTGATGGGACACTGAGTATACAGCCTTTCTGTCTGTCTCTCTCTAGTGATGGGACACTGAGTATACAGCCTTTCTGTCTGTCTCTCTCTAGTGATGGGACACTGAGTATACAGCCTTTCTGTCTGTTTCTCTCTAGTGATGGGACACTGAGTATACAGCCCAGGGCTTTCTGTCTGTCTCTCTCTCAAGTGGTGGGACACTGAGTTTACAGCCTTTCTGTCTGTCTCTCTCTAGTGGTGGGACACTGAGTATACAGCCAGGCCTTTGTCTGTCTCTCTCTAGTGGTGGGACACTGAGTATACAGCCTTTCTGTCTGTCTCTCTCTAGTGGTGGGACACTGAGTATATAGCCTTTCTGTCTGTCTCTCTCTAGTGATGGGACACTGAGTATACAGCCTTTCTGTCTGTTTCTCTCTAGTGATGGGACACTCTGTGAGTATACAGCCTTTCTGTCTGTCTCTCTCTAGTTTTTGGACACTGAGTATACAGCCAGGCCTTTCTGTCTGTTTCTCTCTAGTAGTGGGACACTGAGTATACAGCCTTTCTGTCTGTCTCTCTAGTGATGGGACACTGAGTATACAGCCTTTCTGTCTGTCTCTCTCTAGTGATGGGACACTGAGTATACAGCCAGGCCTTTCTGTCTGTTTCTCTCTAGTAGTGGGACATCTGAGTATACAGCCTTTCTGTCTGTCTCTCTAGTGATGGGACACTGAGTATACAGCCTTTCTGTCTGTCTCTCTCTAGTGGTGGGACACTGAGTATACAGCCTTTCTGTCTGTCTCTCTCTAGTGATGGGACACTGAGTATACAGCCAGGCCTTTCTGTCTGTCTCTCTCTAGTGATGGGACACTGAGTATACAGCCAGGCCTTTCTGTCTGTCTCTCTCTTGTGGTGGGACACTGAGTATACAGCCTTTCTGTCTGTCTCTCTCTAGTGGTGGGACACTGAGTATACAGCCAGGCCTTTCTGTCTGTCTCTCTCTAGTGATGGGACACTGAGTATACAGCCAGGCCTTTCTGTCTGTCTCTCTCTAGTGATGGGACACTGAGTATACAGCCTTTCTGTCTGTCTCTCTCTAGTGGTGGGACACTGAGTATACAGCCAGGCCTTTGTCTGTTTCTCTCTCTAGTGGTGGGACACTGAGTATACAGCCTTTCTGTCTGTTTCTCTCTAGTGATGGGACACTGAGTATACAGCCTTTCTGTCTGTCTCTCTCTAGTGGTGGGACACTGAGTATACAGCCTTTCTGTCTGTCTCTCTCGAGTGATGGGACACTGAGTATATAGCCAGGCCTTTCTGTCTGTCTCTCTCTAGTGGTGGGACACTGAGTATACAGCCTTTCTGTCTGTCTCTCTCTAGTGGTGGGACACTGAGTATACAGCCAGGCCTTTCTGTCTGTCTCTCTCTAGTGGTGGGACACTGAGTATACAGCCTTTCTGTCTGTCTCTCTCTAGTGATGGGACACTGAGTATACAGCCAGGCCTTTCTGTCTGTCTCTCTCTAGTGATGGGACACTGAGTATACAGCCTTTCTGTCTGTCTCTCTCTTGTGGTGGGACACTGAGTATACAGCCAGGCCTTTCTGTCTGTCTCTCTCTAGTGGTGGGACACTGAGTATACAGCCTTTCTGTCTGTCTCTCTCTAGTGATGGAACACTGAGTATACAGCCTTTCTGTCTGTCTCTCTCTAGTAATGGGACACTGAGTATACAGCCAGGCCTTTCTGTCTGTCTCTCTCTAGTGATGGGACACTGAGTATACAGCCAGGCCTTTCTGTCTGTCTCTCTCTAGTGATGGGACACTGAGTATACAGCCTTTCTGTCTGTCTCTCTCTAGTGGTGGGACACTGAGTATACAGCCTTTCTGTCTGTCTCTCTCTAGTGATGGGACACTGAGTATACAGCCAGGCCTTTCTGTCTGTCTCTCTCTGTGGTGGGACACTGAGTATACAGCCTGTCTGTCTGTCTCTCTCTAGTGGTGGGACACTGAGTATACATCCAGGCTGTCTGTTTCTGTCTACAGCCTTTCTGTCTCTCTAGTGGTGGGACACTGAGTATATAGCCTTTCTGTCTGTCTCTCTCTAGTGATGGGACACTGAGTATACAGCCAGGCCTTTCTGTCTGTCTCTCTCTAGTGATGGGACACTGAGTATATAGCCTTTCTGTCTGTCTCTCTCTAGTGATGGGACACTCTGAGTATACAGCCTTTCTGTCTGTCTCTCTCTAGTGGTTGGACACTGAGTATAAAGGCCTGGCTGTCTACTCAGTGTCCCATCACTAGAGAGTGATGGGACACTGAGTATACAGCCAGGCCTTTCTGTCTGTTTCTCTCAAGTAGTGGGACACTGAGTATACAGCCTTTCTGTCTGTCTCTCTCTAGTGATGGGACACTGAGTATACAGCCTTTCTGTCTGTCTCTCTCGAGTGATGGGACACTGAGTATACAGCCTTTCTGTCTGTCTCTCTCTAGTGATGGGACACTGAGTATACAGCCTTTCTGTCTGTTTCTCTCTAGTGATGGGACACTCTGTGAGTATACAGCCTTTCTGTCTGTTTCTCTCTAGTGATGGGACACTCTGTGAGTATACAGCCTTTCTGTCTGTCTCTCTCTAGTGGTTGGACACTGAGTATACAGCCAGGCCTTTCTGTCTGTCTCTCTCTCTAGTGGTGGGACACTGAGTATACAGCCTTTCTGTCTGTCTCTCTCTCTAGTGATGGGACACTGAGTATACAGCCAGGCCTTTCTGTCTGTGTCTAGTATACGTATGTGAGGATTTTGAATAGGACTGAATAGTGTGTCCTCACAAGGTTAGTTATACAAGACTGTGTGTGTTGGCTCGTTGCTTGCCTGGGGGCTACACAGAGTCGTGTCCTGTTCCGTGCCGAGTGACTCATCAGCTTCAGTCATGCTACAGTACTACTGGTCTCCTCCTCTCTCTCATCCACGTCACCTCACCTGACCTACAGCTCAGATCTGTCGCAGGTCTGCAGAGATGATGCCATTAATTGCATTGGGGTTGTATCATCAGTCACTAGTTCTAAGAAGCTCACAGACAGAGTCCTTTAGATGTCTGAGACGCTAATGTTGTTTCTGGACTGAGGGTACAGCTGTTTTAAGTAGAGAGTCTCATCCCTTTTCAATGAACTCAGAACAGCTGACTGTTCTAATCGGATATGGCTCTTGCTCTGAGAGAAATGTTTGGCGTAGTTTCTGATCCTTTCCTCTGAGACCTGTATTTACCCTCCAATACAGGACAGTTTAATTAGATGATGAAAATGAATATGGATTCATCAGTTCCAGCCTCACCCTGGGTGTCTGCTGTTAGATTCACCATTTCCTAATGTAATCTCCATATTAGGTCTGAATTTAGAGTTCAGATGAAATAGGTGGGAACAATCAATACACTTAGAGAATTATTTATTTATTGCTTTTCTACTTTCTCTCTCCCCTCCCTACTTTTTTCTCTCTTTTCTCTCCTTCCCTCCCTTCCTCCCACCCTCCAGGCAGAGCAGGCCAGTATGTCTCATGTGGTAGACTTCCTGTCTCTGATCCTGCTAACAGCCACCTGGGCCGTGTGTCCTCGAGACAGCATGGCTGTACTGGGACAGTGGTTACAGACGAAGCTCACACAGGTAACGGACACATATCAGGACTTTTCATGTGGTGAAAGATATGTTTAACTAATCTCTGTGTCTCTCTCTCTGTGTCTCTCCCTGTGTCTCTGTCTGTGTGTCTCTTTCTCTCTCTGTGTGTGTGTCTCTCTCTGTGTGTCTCTGTGTCTCTCTGTCTGTGTTTCTCTCTCTCTCTCTCTCTCTCTCTCTGTCTCTCTCTGTCTCTGTGTCTCTCTCTGTCTCTGTGTCTCTCTCTCTCTCTGTGTGTCTCTGTCTCTGTCTCTCTCTCTGTCTCTGTCTCTCTCTCTCTCTCTGTGTGTCTCTGTCTCTCTCTGTCTATTTTTCTCTCTCTGTGTGTCTCTCTCTCTGTGTCTTTCTCTCTGTCTCTCTCTCTGAGTATACTCTTTCTCTCTGTCTCTCTCTGTGTGTATATAGCCTTTCTGTCTCTCTCTCTGTCTCTCTCTCTCTCTCTCTGTGTCTCTCTCTTTCTCTCTCTGTGTGTCTCTCTCTCTCACTGTCTTTCTCTAGTGTCTCTCTCTCTCTGTCTCTCTCTCTGTCTTTATCTCTGTCTCTCTCTCTGTCTCTCTCTCTGTCTCTCTCTCTGTCTGTCTCTCTCTCTGTGTGTCTCTCTCTGTGTGTCTCTCTCTGTGTGTCTCTCTGTGTGTCTCTCTCTGTGTGTGTCTGTCTCTGTGTCTCTCTCTGTCTGTCTCTCTGTCTCTTTGTCTCTGTGTCTCTCTCTGTCTTTCTCTCTGTCTCTCTCTCTCTCTCTGTCTCACTCTCTTTCTCCCTCTCTCTCTCTCTGTGTCTCTCTCTCTGTCTCTCTCTGTGTCTCTCTCTGTCTCTTTCTCTCTCTCTCTGTGTCTCTCTGTCTTCCTCTCTCTTGCTGTCTCTCTCGCTGTCTCTCTCTCTGTCTCTCTGTCTCTGTCTTTGTCTCTCTCTCTCTCTCTGTGTGTCTCTCTGTCAGTTCTTGTTTGATCGTCCTTATAGCAGGAAGTTGGAGGCAGAAGCTGATCAGGTTGGACTCCAGCTGGCTGCCAAGGTACAGGATAGGACAGTAGCTCTGTCTCACTCTTGCCTCCTGACCCTTCTGCATATGCTGACTAAACTTACAGCTGCCTACAGTGCACTAGATGGCGATGTTGTCAAATATAGAATTTCTCCCACTCTTCTTACCGTCAACCTGTTCTGGATGCTGTAGTAATGTATCGTTTCAGTGACAACCATACAGGCGCCCAGGGTTTGTGTAACCCAGTCTGTCTCTCCCTCCAGGCATGTGCTGATGTGCGGGCAGGGCCAGTGTTCTGGCAGCAGATGGAGATCAGTGACCAGCTGAGAGGAGAACCTACAGTACCAGAGTGGCTCTCTACACACCCCTCTCACAAGAACAGAGTTACACAGCTGGACCGGCTGGTCCCACAGGTAGCAAGCATGCAGGGCAGAGAGAGAAAGAGAGAGGGAGAGAGACTCGTCCACACACACCAGTATACACTGTCACCAAGGGTCTATATTCAGAGGGATTGGGTTAAATGCGGAAGACTCTTAAATGGCTGTGTGTTGGTGGTATGCACATGACCGATGAGTCTGCTATACCTGGTCTCACACCGCAGGCAGTCAGAACAGTCCACGTGACTTCCTGGTGTTGCTAATGTACAGAAGCACATCACATGGCCTGAAGACTGTGGTCTAGGAGGAGAACTCCATCAGAGCTGTAGGATTGAGCTGGGAGTCTAGTCTAACGAGACACCTACAGATGTCGGAGCCTAATTTGACCCCATTCGTCGCAGGAGGAAAATAATCCTGCAGCAATGGGATTTTAATATCTGAATAAATATTTACTCACTGCCAGGGGGCAGCTGAAGGCGTTTGTTTTGTATACAACGCACACCGTACCTACCTTATACCTTATGTAGGCTACATGCAGGCTACAGCATGTCTCGTGTGACTTCTTATTGTAGAGGTAGATGCAGGATACAGCATGTCTCGTGTGACTTCTTATATAGAGGTAGATGCAGGCTACAGCATGTCTCGTGTGACTTCTTATTGTAGAGGTAGATGCAGGCTACAACATGTCTCGTGTGACTTCTTATTATAGAGGTAGATGCAGGATCATGTCGTGTGACTTCTTATTGTAGCAGGTAGATGTCTCGTGTGACTCTCTACAAGCATGTCTCGTGTGACTTCTTATTGTAGAGGTAGATGCAGGATACAGCATGTCTCGTGTGACTTCTTATTAGAGGTAGATGCAGGTACAGCATGTCTCGTGTGACTTCTTATTGTAGAGGTAGATGCAGGATACAGCATGTCTCGTGTGACTTCTTATATAGAGGTAGATGCAGGATACAGCATGTCTCGTGACTTCTTATATAGAGGTAGATGACTTCTTCTTAGAGGTAGATGCAGGATACAGCATGTCTCGTGTGACTTCTTGGTAGAGGTAGATGCAGGATACAGCATGTCTCGTGTGACTTCTTATATAGAGGTAGATGCAGGAGCATGTCTCTGTCTGCATGTCTCAGTGTGACTTCTTATATAGAGGTAGATGCAGGCTACAGCATGTCTCGTGTGACTTCTTATTGTAGAGGTAGATGCAGGATACAGCATGTCTCGTGTGACTTCTTATTGTAGAGGTAGATGCAGGCTACAACATGTCTCGTGTGACTTCTTATTGTAGAGGTAGATGCAGGATACAGCATGTCTCGTGTGACTTCTTATTGTAGAGGTAGATGCAGGCTACAACATGTCTCATGTGACTTCTTATTGTAGAGGTAGATGCAGGCTACAACATGTCTCGTGTGACTTCTTATTGTAGAGGTAGATGCAGGATACAGCATGTCTCGTGTGACTTCTTATTGTAGAGGTAGATGCAGGCTACAGCATGTCTCGTGTGACTTCTTATATAGAGGTAGATGCAGGATACAGCATGTCTCGTGTGACTTCTTATTGTAGAGGTAGATGCAGGATACAGCATGTCTCGTGTGACTTCTTATATAGAGGTAGATGCAGGCTACAACATGTCTCGTGTGACTTCTTATTGTAGAGGTAGATGCAGGCTACAGCATGTCTCGTGTGACTTCTTATATAGCGGTAAATGCAGGCTACAGCATGTCTCGTGTGACTTCTTATATAGAGGTAGATGCAGGCTACAGCATGTCTCGTGTGACTTCTTATTGTAGAGGTAGATGCAGGATACAGCATGTCTCGTGTGACTTCTTATTGTAGAGGTAGATGCAGGATACAGCATGTCTCGTGTGACTTCTTATATAGAGGTAGATGCAGGCTACAACATGTCTCGTGTGACTTTTTATTGTAGAGGTAGATGCAGGATACAGCATGTCTCGTGTGACTTCTTATATAGAGGTAGATGCAGGATACACAATGTCTCGTGTGACTTCTTATTGTAGAGGTAGATGCAGGCTACAGCATGTCTCGTGTGACTTCTTATATAGAGGTAGATGCAGGATACAGCATGTCTCGTGTGACTTCTTATTGTAGAGGTAGATGCAGGATACAGCATGTCTCGTGTGACTTCTTATATAGCGGTAAATGCAGGCTACAGCATGTCTCGTGTGACTTCTTATATAGAGGTAGATGCAGGATACAGCATGTCTCGTGTGACTTCTTATTGTAGAGGTAGATGCAGGCTACAGCATGTCTCGTGTGACTTCTTATATAGAGGTAGATGCAGGATACAGCATGTCTCGTGTGACTTCTTATATAGAGGTAGATGCAGGCTACAGCATGTCTCGTGTGACTTCTTATATAGAGGTAGATGCAGGATACAGCATGTCTCGTGTGACTTCTTATATAGAGGTAGATGCAGGACAGCATGTTCTTACTTCTTATTGTAGAGGTAGATGCAGGCTACAGCATGTCTCGTGTGACTTCTTATATAGAGGTAGATGCAGATACAGCATGTCTCGTGTGACTTCTTATATAGAGGTAGATGCAGGATACAGCATGTCTCGTGTGACTTCTTATATAGAGGTAGATGCAGGATACAGCATGTCTCGTGTGACTTCTTATTGTAGAGGTAGATGCAGGCTACAACATGTCTCGTGTGACTTCTTATATAGAGGTAGATGCAGGATACAGCATGTCTCGTGTGACTTCTTATTGTAGAGGTAGATGCAGGATACAGCATGTCTCGTGTGACTTCTTATTGTAGAGGTAGATGCAGGATACAACATGTCTCGTGTGACTTCTTATGTAGAGGTAGATGCAGGATACAGCATGTCTCGTGTGACTTCTTATATAGAGGTAGATGCAGGATACAGCATGTCTCGTGTGACTTCTTATATAGAGGTAGATGCAGGCTACAGCATGTCTCGTGTGACTTCTTATTGTAGAGGTAGATGCAGGCTACAGCATGTCTCGTGTGACTTCTTATAGGTAGAGAGGTAGATGTGACTTCTTATATAGAGGTAGATGCAGGCTACAGCATGTCTCGTGTGACTTCTTATTGTAGAGGTAGATGCAGGCTACAACATGTCTCGTGTGACTTCTTATATAGAGGTAGATGCAGGATACAGCATGTCTCGTGTGACTTCTTATATAGAGGTAGATGCAGGATACAACATGTCTCGTGTGACTTCTTATATAGAGGTAGATGCAGGATACAGCATGTCTCGTGTGACTTCTTATTGTAGAGGTAGATGCAGGATACAGCATGTCTCGTGTGACTTCTTATATAGAGGTAGATGCAGGATACAACAGGTCTCGTGTGACTTCTTATATAGAGGTAGATGCAGGCTACAGCATGTCTCGTGTGACTTCTTATTGTAGAGGTAGATGCAGGATACAGCATGTCTTATTGTAGAGGTAGATGCAGGATACAGTGTGACTTCTTATAGAGGTAGATGCAGGATACAGCATGTCTCGTGTGACTTCTTATATAGAGGTAGATGCAGGATACAGCATGTCTCGTGTGACTTCTTATATAGAGGTAGATGCAGGATACAACATGTCTCGTGTGACTTCTTATATAGAGGTAGATGCAGGATACAACAGGTCTCGTGTGACTTCTTATATAGAGGTAGATGCAGGCTACAGCATGTCTCGTGTGACTTCTTATTGTAGAGGTAGATGCAGGATACAGCATGTCTCGTGTGACTTCTTATTATAGAGGTAGATGCAGGATACAGCATGTCTCGTGTGACTTCTTATATAGAGGTAGATGCAGGATACAACACATGTCTCTTATATAGAGGTGTGACATGTTTTTATTGTAGAGGTAGATGCAGGATACAGCATGTCTCGTGTGACTTCTTATATAGAGGTAGATGCAGGATACACAATGTCTCGTGTGACTTCTTATTGTAGAGGTAGATGCAGTTTTCATTAGGGGAAATCTTTATTTTAGATTAGGTAGAAAAAAATAGGCAGAAAAATTTTTATGGTTTCCTCAGTGTCTGTTTCCAGGGACACAGAGTCTACATGGATTTGAATCCTGCCCACTGCCCTTTAACTCATACATGAAGGTCTACGCATTCATTCCACATTTTTTACCGTGGTAATTCTGCGCTGTTACAGGGTTAAGACAGAAACAACTCAAAAGGTTAACAGTTTAGGCATTAATTGCGAGTGGTTAAGGTTAGGACTATGGTTTAGGGAAGGCTTAAAACAAGATCATTAAAGCGACGAGCCTATGTATCTTTAGTGCTCTTAGTGCCTACGAGAGCATTGTGAAAGGCCATAGCACAGTGGTCGAAGCAGCGCGCTCCAGCTCCAAGCCTCATGAGTTGGCGCCCAGTGCTGGGAGATATAGTGACTGAACCAGCATTAGTCCCACATGTTAATTGCTTTTATTTCAATGTTTTCAAGATGACGTTGGGAGGCGGCTTATGGTAGAGATATTAAAATTAAATGATCTGGCAACAGCTCTGGTGGACATTCCTGCAGTCAGCATACCAATTGCACGCTCCCTCAAAACTTGAGACATTTGTGCTATAGTGTTGTGTGACAATACAGAACATTTTAGAGTGACCTTTTATTGTCCCCAGCACAAGGTGCGCCTGTGTAATGATCATGCTGTTTAATCAGCTTCTTGATATACCACACCTGTCAGGTGGATGGAGTATCTGGGCAAAATGAGAAATGCTCACCAACAGGGATGTAAACATATTTGTACACAAAATATGATAAAAATATGCTTTTTTTTTGCATATGGAACATTCCTCGGATCTTATATTTTAGCTCATGAAACATGGGACCAACATTTTACATGTTATGTTTATATTTTTTTCCGTATATATTTACAAACGATACATCATCTATAAAACATGGAGGAGCATCCACACTGGAGGAAAGTTTATTGTTCGACAGTAGGCCCAAATCAGCTCACCAACTCAGCCAGGGAAACACAGTGTGACAATGGATAGGCTAACGGGTAGCCCACAGAATGTAGCCTATTGGATTATTGCAACCATCGATGGCACTAGATTACCAGCTGATGTCTCATTAAACCATCAATATGTGCTAAATTCACCTGCACAGCTGATCTCAATTACAGCCATTGTTGGCCTCCTCGTTACCGCTCCCTAAAAGATGACGTCGGTGTCACCTCCTTCGCCCTGCTTGCAACCGTTTTAAGATATGTTCGGCCTCTGGTTGGTCTTATCATCGGAACAACTTTTTGAACAGACTAAGGGCGATTTATCTATTTGACAAGCATCGGAAATAAAGTATTTCATCATTTAATCTACTGTGGCAATTTACCTGACACTTTGTATGAATGGAAACTCATGTTGGTGAATCTTACTGTTATTATTTTATTTGTTTCCTATTTATGTTATCCAAAAGTGTCTGGTATGGTCATTTCTTATCAAGATTGGGGGGTAAATTATCCCTGGTCTCCCCATATTTGAAATGTGTAAGCAAATCAAGTCAATCGGGGGAATTGAGTTATTTGTGCCTGAAGTGCGTGGGACGGAATCGAACCCACGTCGACATGGTCGGCCTTCATGTGTGTGGCCCTAAGAGTGGCGTAAAGCTCACCGTCATTGGACTGGAGCAGGAAACGCCTTCTCTGGAGTGATGAATCACGCTTCACCATCTGGCAGTCTGACGGACAAATCTGGATTTGGCAGATGCCAGGAGAACACTACCTGCTCAAATGCATAGCGCCAACTATGAAGTTTGGTGGGGGAGGAATAATGGTCTGGGGCTGTTTTTCATGGTTAGGCCCCTTAGGTCAAGTGAAAGGAAATCTCAACGCTACAGCATACAACGGCATTCTAGACGATTCTGTGCTTCCAACTTTGTGGCAACGATTTGGGGAAGGCCCTTTCCTTTTTCAGCATGACAATGCCCCTGTGCACAAAGCGAGGTCCGTACAGAAATCGTTTGTCGAGATTGGTGTGGAAGAACATGACTGGCCTGCACAGAGCCCTGACCTCAACCCCATTGAACACCTTTGGGATGAATTTGACCGCCGACTGCGAGCCAGGCCTCATCTCCCTACATCAGTGCCCGACCTCACTAATGTTCTTGTGGCTGAATAGAAGCAAGTCCCCCCAGCAATGTTCCAACATCTAATGGAAAGCCTTCCCAGAAGAGTGGAGGCTGTTATAGCGTCAAAGGGGGGGACCAACTCCATATTAATGCAAATGATTTTGGAATGAGAAGTTCGACGAGCAGGTGTCCACATACTTTTGGCCATGTAGGGTACGTACATACAAACACAAGACACACACACACACAGTATGCACACCACACACCCATATATCCTCACAGGCACAGTAGCACACAAACTCTCGTCTGATGGACAATTAGTGTTTTCTCCATCTGTTCCTCTCCTGCTAAAACAGACACACTCAAGGGTAAATACACTCCTGTGTGTCACACCGGGTTACATGCACACACACACAGACAGTTGGCATGCTACTGAGCCCTCTTGTTGAATCCCAGACTGGGACATTGACCTGTAGAAGTAGTGATCTGGATCTGTACAGTTTAGGGATGGATCTACTCACATCCACCGTGTGTGTAGGAGAGAAAACACACCTGATTAATGGACGGCCGAAATGTACCTTCAAAGAATCTTGTGGCCGTACTATCGTCTCTGACCACACAACATCTGCTGTCACTTTCAGTTAGTTTCCTGACAATTGTTCATTTTCAGTTGGGGGGGTACCGGTTACCTTCAGATTAGTCCCGTGAAACTTGCGAGGGTCGTAAGAGCAAAACGGAGAACACAGTGGGGTCACAGTAGTTTGTAGCCCAAACATTCGGACGCTACAAACAGATGTTGGTCCATCGACGGTACCAACTTCAGAAGAGTCCCCTGACCCTTGTGGGGGTCGTAGAGACCACCATTGTGTTCGAGAGTCTCCCCATTCCGTAGAGGGAAGACAGTTTTTTTTGGGGGGGGGGGGGGAATATCTCGTGGTCTGACAAATACCGCTCCAACTCTGCCACCTTTCATTGCAGATACGGACATCGGCGGATGCGGTGGCTTGAGACTCGTCCAAAAACACAGAAATCTCTAGATTAAACAGACAAAATTAAAAATATTGCGTTACTTTGACGTACCGGTGCGTCAATTGACTCCAGAGGGATAACACGCCACTGCCACACGCTGCTTTCATACGTTTCCACTATAACCTCTTTCTCTCTCTCTCTCCCTCTCCCCAGTACCTGGAGTTGAGGGAGAGCTGTTCCTGTCCTGCCCTCCCTGCTACAGACCCCAGAGCTGTCTTCGCTCAGAGTGTCAAAGTGCTGCTGGATGCTACTAGGGACCTGGAGGGAGAGGCGGGGAAGAGACTGAAACCACAAGCTCTGTCCCAGACCCCAACGTCAGACCACAGAAGGGCTCCACACCCAGGGGGACTGGCTACTGCCCTGCTAGCGTCCTCAGCCACAGGCTCACCTCCAGCCCTGACCCTAGACACTGCTACCCACCTCTAACCCCCGGGCCACTACCCTCGCCCCCCCCCGTCTTCCCAACCCCAGGCCTAGTTCCAGTCAGTGATTGTAGCTCCTTGATTGCTAATTGACTGATGTTTGTAAGGTCTTGTAAAATTGCAGTTGTCACCTGCTTCTGTGGAATTGCTGCAGAAAGGTTTCAGGTAGCGGTTCTGTTTACTGCGTGTAAGAGGGTACAGGGAGATGCTTTGAGTGTATAGTGTGAACACATAGAGATAGTATCCTGTTTTAATTGGAAGATTTCAAGTGGGGACATGCTGCACTCAATGGCCTAATGAGCATATACAGTGAGGTCCAAAATGATTGACTCCCCTGATAAAGATGAGCAGTAATGACTGTATAAATAAATATGACTAATAAATACATTCAAAATCAAAATTGACATCCCGGCCCTAAAGATTGACACCTCTAAAGTAAAGTAGTCAAACGTGTGTATTTTGTCCCATGTTCCTATCACGCAAAGCTTGGGACTCTACAAACCTGTTGGATGCATTTGCAGTTTGTTTTTGGTTGGGTTTAAGATGATTTAGAATATATTTCTCGACACTTCTACATTCTACCACGGATTTTTTTTTTTTTTACCTTTATTTAACCAGGCAAGTCAGTTAAGAACAAATTCTTATTGTCAATGACGGCCTGGGAACAGTGGGTTAACTGCCTGTTCAGGGGCAGAACGACAGATTTTTACCTTGTCAGCTCGGGGGTTTGAACTTGCAACCTTCCGGTTACTAGTCCAACGCTCTAACCACTAGGCTATGCTGCTGCATAATCCTGAATGAATTGTGAATAATGATGAGTGAGAAAGTTAGAGGGTCAAAGATCATACCCCCCAACACATGCTAACCTCTCACCATTACCAATAACAGAAGAGATTTAACAAGTGATTGTTCAAACTATGGCTACACATATGCAGATCTATACACACCTCACCGAAACTGACAACCAATCATTTAACAGGATTTCCGAAATCACGTTTGTAGGGAATATGAAGGTCAGAACATCTCAACTTTACAGTATATAAAAGAGTAAAAGACTAGATTGAGTTATCCTCTCTTTCCAAAGACCACAACCTGGAAGTCACTTAACATGTGAAATTAACCTCTTTGATTGACCAAAACTGGGAACATATAAATAACATTCTAACAACATTGAGGAAATGTCTTGGTCACCCTGATACAAACCATGTAAGAATGTCCTTCAGAAAGTACTCATACCTCTTGACTTATTCACATTTTGGTTTTCTGGGTAGACCGTGTGTAGGCACTGTGTCCTGTATGTCACCTACTTTATTTACACTGTCGTGTCCATCCATCACCACCTGTTGCAATGTGTTTTTGTGGTAATGTGGCCATCAAGTTCATTTAAATGAGTTTTATGTCTCGCCCTGAAGGAATGGTATTGTGTTGTATTTTAGTGTCAAAGATCTTTGTGGAATCATAGAAATGTGTAGTTTTGTACAAATCATGTATTGAACTAGCCAAAGAACATATTTTTTATACTAGAATGTTCATCTTAGAACCTGACAACCTACAAATGAATGGGTTTTGAGGTAAAGCTGGTCTAGTGTGGTTTGTCGTTGTAACGTAAGTGTGAATGACTGGGTTCTAACCTTGGTTGACCGTGTTAGCACACTGAGCTAAAGCCTAGGCATTTGCTCAGGGGGAATTCACGAGTCTACAGTGTTCTTTCCTCTCTGGTCGAAGGGAATTATATGAGTCAGTGCTAGAGCAGGAATCTGTAAGTCACACACATACAGGAGAGTGTAGTCCCAGGAGACAGAGTCAGAGGATATTCATTATCCTGTGAGAGAAGTATAAGATCAAGCTGCTTCCTAACACACAACCCAGTAATATACACACACAACCCAGTAATATACACACACAACCCAGTAATATACACACACAACCCAGTAATATACACACACAACCCAGTAATATACACACACACAACCCAGTAATATACACACACAACCCAGTAATATACACACACAACCCAGTAATATACACACACAACCCAGTAATATACACACACAACCCAGTAATATACACACACAACCCAGTAATATGCACACACAACCCAGTAATATACACACACAACCCAGTAATATACACACACAACCCAGTAATATACACACACAACCCAGTAATATACACACACAACCCAGTAATATACACACACAACCCAGTAATATACACACACAACCCAGTAATATACACACACAACCCAGTAATATACACACAACCCAGTAATATACACACACAACCCAGTAATATACACACACACAACCCAGTAATATGCACACACAACCCAGTAATATACGCACACAACCCAGTAATATGCGCACACAACCCAGTAATATACACACACAACCCAGTAATATACACACACAACCCAGTAATATACACACACAACCCAGTAATATGCACACACAACCCAGTAATATGCACACACAACCTCGTAATATACACACACAACCCAGTAATATACACACACAACCCAGTAATATACACACACAACCCAGTAATATGCACACACAACCCAGTAATATGCACACACAACCCAGTAATATACACACACAACCCAGTAATATACACACACACACAACCCAGTAATATATATATATATACACACAACCCAGTAATATACACACACAACCCAGTAATATATACACAACCCAGTAATATATACACACAACCTAGTAATATACACACACACGACCCAGTAATATACACACACACGACCCAGTAATAGACACACACGTCCCAGTAATAGACACACACGTCCCAGTAATATACACACACAACCCAGTAATATACACACACACAACCCAGTAATATACACACACAACCCAGTAATATACACAACCCAGTAATATATACACACAACCCAGTAATATACACACACACAACCCAGTAATATACACACAGAGGTGTCGTGAACATAGGGGGCACGTGCACCTTCATATTTGTCCTGTAAAAATGAACTAATTAACTAATATTTTTTCTCTGTAATACTACTAGCCACCTAGCAATTTTATGAAGTTGGCTTTAGCCCAGATAGGTTCCCAACCCCATAACTAGATACCAAGAAGCCATTTCAGGCTGTCAAGCAAGTTAGCTTGTCTAACTATCTTAGCTGACTTGCCTGCTGGCAAGGTTGGCAGACTTCTGTAAAGCAAGCAATTACACTAAATGTACTGAATAAGACTCACATTCCTTTTAATATTTTACCCAGATTTTAGCAGAGAAGCATTTCTATATTATTGTTTATTTTTACCACCAGTCAGGAGGATACTGACCGCTCAAGAAGTATGCTTAGAAATGGAAAAAACTAGGGCCTCCCGGGTGGCGCAGTGGTCTAAGAGATTCTGGGTTTGAGCCCAGGCTCGATCGCAGTCGGCCGCACAATTGGCCCAGCGTCGTCTGGGGTAAGAGGAGGGTTTGGCCGGCAGGGATATCCTTGTCTCATCGCGCACTAGCGACTCCTGTGGCGGCCAGTGCGCAGTGCACGCTGACCAGGTTGCCAGGTGTACGGGGTTTCCTCCAGGGCGGCTGGCTTCCGGGTTGGATGTGCGTTGTGTCAAGAAGCAGTGCGGCTTGGTTGGGTTGTGTTTCGGAGGACGCATGGCTCTCGACCTTCGCCTCTCCCGAGTCCGTGCGGGAGTTGTAGTGATGAGACAATTGGATTCCACGAAATTGGGGAGAAAAAAGGGGTAAAAGAAATGCAGAAAAATATACTTCTTTTGGACAGAATTATGCATAATGATTATGGCTCTAGAAAAAGTTTTCAGGTGTAACGGACCACTATGGACCAGCCATCCCCACGTACTTTGTGCCCCCAGATGTTTGGGGTGAATGACACCTCTGTACACACACAACCCATGAATTGCTGACAGAGAGAGGTGGAAGAATTAAAACCAAAAGAGGAGGTAGACGAGGTGTGTAGGCCTCTATTAGGTTTTATAATGTTCTTGATATCAGATTCAAAGGAACAGTCCAATCAGACTTGTCTCATTGTATCAGGATCCGTATAGACATGGAGTAAAGCAGAGTACTGAGAGTGAAGCAGCTCTACACCTGTTCAGTAAACCAACAGACACACCTGGACCAGGCAGCACTGCTGCGCCGAGGAAAATTGAACATGAGTGCTGGCAAAGTAGACAATAGACACACATGCCAGAGGTAATTGTAACTGACACATATTCATGCATGCAAACATAGACACACATGTGAAGTCATTTTAAGTTACATGGGGAGTGTGAGGGAAATGGTATGTTTGTGTCAAATCAATGCTACTTTTCTAATAACCAATTATATGGGTTCATGCAGGTGACAGACTGATCATATATGGAGGATTCCTCAATATCACTGATAGGCAACGTGGCAGTACGCCCAGAATGTGGCTATGGCAACAACCGAGGTATCTCAGTTTCAAGTTCTCAACTTGGAGAGAGAAAGCCTCGTGAGGTATTGGTCAGTCACCGGTAATGATGAATTAATTATGCTAAATGATGCAAATATAACTTGTCTGTGTATAGCCGTATATAAGACAACTGCTGGGACTGCCCTAGCGGAGTTTCTGATAGACCTGTATGGTGTGAAGAGTTTGTTGTAACTCTCCAGCTTGCTGATAATTAAGAGTGATTCATTTAAGATTGACTTCAGGCGTCCCTGGTGTTGAATTTCCACCACAATTTTGGCGTCACAAACTGGATCAGTGACTCCACCTGTGGAGCATTCCAGTGCAAGGGAAATTCCCGTCTGACCAAAGACGACGTGGATCCGCCAGACCAGACTTTTACTGCGAGCTGCCCGGGGAAAGATACCTGATCCGCGAACCTCTGAGGGACAAGTCTAGTGAATTTAAATTAATTTGAATTAAATAAACATGATAAAACCAATAAAACTGAACATAAAGATGTAGAAGAGAGTACCACTAGTCTTAGAAGAAGGCTAGAGCTAGCCCTAGGAGAAGGCTAGAGTGAGGGCAGGAGGGGCCCCACTGACAATTGTCTGTAGGCATTTATATAAGAAGTGTCTACGTGGTCTGAAAACCGCTGATAATAGCACAAAGTGTTATTTTAGGCGTTTATGAGAAGTGTCTATATTGTCGAGAACCACTGGGAATAGCATAAGGTGCTATCCTATATGTATTCAAAGCGGCAAGACTATGGCATTTATGACTATACAAACTATTGATACTATGGATACTGAGGGACTGTAGATGCTGAAGGACTATAGATGCTACAGGGACCATAGTATCATGACACAAGGTGAGACCCAGATGCAGACACAGGAGGCAGATGGTTGGAGTCTTACAATATGTATTAATCCAATAGGGGAAGGCAAGAGAATGGTCATGTACAGGCAAAAGGGTCAAAACCAGGTCAGAGTCCAAAAGGTACCGAAGGGCAGGCAGAATCAAGGTCAGGGCAGGCGGGAAAGTAGTCCAGTCAGGCAGGGGTCAAAACCGGGAAGACTAGCAAAAAAACGCTGGTTGACTTGACTAACGTACAAGATGAACTGGCACAGAGAGACAGGAAACACATGGATAAATACACTGGGGAAAATAAGCAACACCTGGAGTGGGTGGAGACGATAACGAGAACAGGTGAAACAGATCAGGGTGTGGCACAATGCTATAACTATAGGGACTATGGATGCTATTGGGACTATAGATGCTCAGGGACAATAGATGCTCAGGGACTATAGATGCACAGGGACAATAGATACAGTGCAGACTATGGCAACTATGGAAACTGTAGAGGAACCGCAGAAGATACATATGTATGCATAGGAGGTAACGACAAGTAATAAGGGAGATTACTGAGTGTGTTTGGGAATAGTACCTAGTGAATGCGGATGAGAGTATTGTGTGCTGAATTAACTGAACAGGGGTTTAGCCCCGATATGAGAGTTGTGTGAGTGTGGGATGATGTGTTAAACTGGAAGTTTTTTTTCTAAAGATTTCAACAAAGGGTTTAAGTATGGGAAAGGGAAATAGTAAGAGTAGGATGGAGGATCTGTGCTGGGAACCAAAAGGCCTGTGTAGTGCAATGTCAAAACAAATTGGTAGGGGGGTACTGAACCAAACAGAAGACTGGACAAAATGAACAGATGGACATTTCCCTCTTGATGGGACACTGAGCACAGAAAGACGGGAGTCTGTGAGAGTCCAAGAAAGTCCAAGTGAAGTGGCACGATTTCAGAAAGTGGGAGAGAGAAGCAGAAAATGCAGAGGATAAAGCTGTAAGAGAACTGATGGTAAAGCAAGTGGAAATGGAGAAGAAAGTGGAAGAAGAGAAAAAGATGCCTGACTGGCCTTTCTCTGAGGGGAACCCTTTCACGTGGACCCCTTGTATCTGACACTGCCAAATCCTCCATCAGCAGACGGAGATGGTGGACTCCCACCCCCTCATAACCCATTTGGGGTTGGATCTGTGCCAGGTGGAGGAGCCGTGGGATTAGGAGCTGTTGAAGGAGCTGCAGAAGGTGCTGAAGACAGAAAGCTTCCAGCAAAAACAAGGACCAGAGCGAACAAGCAGAGAGGAACAGAGGAGGAGAGAGAAGAAGAGGAGCTTGAAGAGCTCAGAAAAGAACTGGAGAAATGTAAGAGAAAAGAAGAATGTAGAGAAACAAGAAGCAAATTAAGGAGTGAAGCAGGAGTAATGAAGAAGATAGTAGCCAAGACGAAGATAAAAGGAGCAGCAGCGAGGACAGCAACAAAGGACAAAGCAGAAAAGACCAGGAAAGAAAGAAAACCCCCCAAAATGCTCCAGTATTTGTGAAATATGATTGACTGAATATTTCTATGACATAAATGGCGAGCTTGCCAGGAGTGGCGAAAAGGGACCAGAGACGGTGGAAATCTGCAGCTGTGAATGGGCTTCTTGGAACGGACTGCACCAAACACAAGTGGCCACTTGTAAAGACGGTAAGCCGAGTGCCTACCTATAGTAATAGAATATTTTGTGTGGTCCGCTCTATGAACCTGTTTCACTGAGTGGGTCTCTCCAAATTTGTCGAACCAAAGAAATATTGGGAGCTTTTGAGTTCAACGAAATGCATGCAAAATAAGCTTGAGGGAATGTTTCCAATAATACGTTACCCCAACCCCAATGTAGGTGGGATGTTGGAAAGGGAGAAACTGTGGGATGTTGACAAAATAAAAGCAACAGTGGGCGATGTCATTGACCCAGCAAAGGATGCTGTGAGGTTTGAGGAAGAGGTGAAAGCAATCATTTCCATGTACAACCCCACCACCAGAGAAATTGAAGAAAAACGTCACTGCTGCTTGAAATTTAAAAAGAAGTACTATAAACACATGTAGGACCGCGATGTACCAGTTGCTGATCGTGGTGACCAGCTGGATACAGTTTTTATTGCTATAAAGGCTGCTTTCCCCAAATGCACAGACTGGCAGAAAATCCATTCCACCAAACAGGGAACTGATGAAAAATTGAGTGACTACATGGAAATAATAGAGACAGTCTTCCTCCAACACTCAGCCCTGACGCCTGACCAAGACTCATAGAGCAGCCTGGTGACAGGCTCTGGTGACAGGCCTGAGACAAGATCTGAAGACAGCTGTAACTACAACTTGTATTGCATGGGAAACAAAACCACTGTCTTACGTAAATGCCATATATCACCCATGCGGAAAGACAGTTGAAGGAAAAGGAAACTTAGATTGGACAGACTGAAGAAGGCACAGCTGATGTACTACTCGGGAGGAGGAAGAGGATATCGAGAAAATGATGGCAACCGTGGAAGTCAGAGGAAGAGGTAGGGGCCGAGGGGCCCCTGCTGGAGCTGACAGAGGTGACATTTGGTGGATGAGGGAGCTATCAACCATAGGATGAAGAGGAAACAGAAGAAGAAACTAATGAAGAGAACAATGATGAAGAACCAGAAGAAACCTGTCAAATGCTCCAATTGATCACCTTGTCAACCCAAAAAACCCTTATTGATATTTTAGTTAATAAACATAAAATTCAATGTTTGGTGGACACTGGGGCTGCGGTTTCAGTGTTGAAACTGTCTGCCCTGTCTGGTTCCCCCTCAAAGAAAACAATCCACACAGTTGGAGTGTCTAGAATTCCCTCTGAATAATGTTTGACTTTTCCCCTGGACATGGAGTGAGGAGAAGGTAAATGGAAACACAGATTCCTGTACTCCTCTGCCTGCCCAGTGAATTTATTAGGAAGAGATTTGATGTTTAAAATGAATTTATCTGTTGCCTGCACAGAAGAAGGGTTGTCATTGGGATCGAGAGAACATGGGATATTCCTGTGCCTGATGAACTGTTACTATGCCTGGCACCTGAATGATCAGCATGTTGAGGGACAGCTGAGAGAGCAATCTCTCTTCCCCGTTGCATGGTAACTGGGAAGTGTTTGAATACCTACATTGTACTGCTGCTGTTCCCTCATATGAAGAAGACCCTGAATGCCAACAGAGATGGTCGAAACAAAAAGAGAAAGTTGAGATAACCACGAGTGGGATATACAGAGGAGAAGACTTCGTAGCAGCTGGAGTGTTGTTGACGGATACTAAGATGAGTTTGTATGATGTCCATGGCTGTGTTCCCCATTATAGCTTATCAAAAGCTCCTGGAACACAATGGAAATATGTGGGTATTTGGATGAAGAAAGTGATGTAAGCAACCCATTGGGTGGTCTGGGAAGGGGAAGGAAAGTAGGCAGCTTCAACAGCAACTTTCTATTCCAAATACTGGGCTACTGCGATGACAACCCTAAGACAATTCCCATTTAAACCATGCCTGTGGTAGTACAAGATAATTCACACATTGATTGGCTGAAGGATATACCTGGAGAACTGTGGTCTGAATCGAAGACGGACATTGGAAGCATTAAAGGAGCTGCACCAGTTGTGGTCATTCCAAAAAAGTTGTGGTCATTCCCTCTTAGCAAAGAAGCCAAAAAGAGTATCATTCCCATTCATAGTCCCTAGTGGAAAGAGGCGCTCTGGTTCCCTCCCTGAATTCACCATGTAACACACCATTTTTACCTGTTAGGAAACTATCTTGTGTTTATTGTGTTGTGCAAGACCTTAGACTAGTAAACGATGCTGTACATGCTAGAGCACACCTGGTGCCTAACATTGATACCATTTTATCCCAGGTGCCTCCAGGTAGTTGCTGTTTTTCAGTAATTGATTTAGCTAATGCTTTCTTTAGCATCGTTTACGTTTCTTGGAAAAAAATTGAATTTTTTTGTGATGCCGCAAGGTTACGTTGAACCACTGGCAAACTTTGCCCAAGAAATATCTGGAAAACCTAGAGGGTTTTGTTGCTCCAGGAGGGAGTACTTTGGTTCATTCAGCATGTTGACGACTTGTTGTTTTGCTCACAATCCGAAGAGATATGTCACGAGGACACTAGGGCATTGTTGATTTTTTGAGCAGAAAATGGTCATAAAGTTTCCCTGAGTAAAATGCAATTATGCCGGAGCTCCGTTAAATATTTGGGTCAAGATATTACTTCTGAGGGTCGCGCCCTTTCCAAAGATAGATTAGAGGCAATTAAAGCTTTGCCTGAACCTGTTACAAAGCAGCATATGGTGTCACATGGTGTTGGGTGTAGCTGGTTACTGTCGCCAATGGTTGAAAGCAAGCAGAGATAGTTCAACAGCTGCAGGATTGTCTTTATGGGAGAAAGATGGATGCGAGTGAAGTTGTGGTCTGGAAGGATGAGGGCGAGATGGCATTGGTAAAATTGAAACAAACATTAATGTCTACCGCTTGCTTTGGCTTGCCAGACCATAATAAACCCTTCCATCTCTTCATTTTGGAGACGATTGTGTTCATGTCAGCAGTTTTGACCCAGTATCATGGTGTGGGATATAGACCTGTTGGTTATTATTCTAAACGCTTGGATAGTGTGATCAGGGGAATGGTTTCCTGTTTGAGATTGGTAGTGGCTGCTACTGAGGCTGTTTTGGCATGTTCTGATATTGTGTCTATGTCTCCCCTAACCATCCATGTGCCTCATGCTGCGCAATTATTACACTTGCAAGAACGGCTCCTTTGACGCCTGCGAGAATGCTAGACCATCAGAACATTCTGTTGACAATGTCTCATGTTACTCTGAAACGATGTACAATTCTTAACCCCTCAACTCTTCTCCCTACAGCAGATGCCGGTGAAGATCATGACTGTGACTTAGGTATTGAAATTGACCGTAGCCCTAGATTAGACTTGAGAGACACCCCGTTAGGCAACCCAGACTTGGAGTTTTTGTAGATGGGTCTACCCAGAGAAATTAAGATCCCACACAGTCACTGGTCTCTCTCCACATGAGGTGCTGACTGGCCGTCCCATGAGAATGACTAATACACCCTTCACCCAGAACAGGTTGTCCCTGCAAGGAATGGAGGACGACATGGTTGAATATTGTGTCACCCTTAACAGTGTCCTTAAGGCTCTCTTGGCAGGTGGAGCTGAACACTGTTTGAACCCAGGTGATTTCGTGGTGGTCAAAGACATCAGGAGAAAAAGTTGGAAAGTCCCCCATTGGAGAGGGCCTTACCAAGTTCTTCTGACCACCCCCACTGCGGTGAAGGTTGCTGAGAGAGATACCTGGATCCGCGTGTCACACTGCAGACAGGTTCCTGATCCAGGAGAAGATGGGGCCTCGCCAGTTCCGGTGGTGCAGTGTGGCGCTTAGTAGAGATGCCACGTAACCCTGACCCATGACGTTTTCTGCATTACACAACCATATAGGCCCACCGTCGTTTAGAAGGCCCTAGCAGATTTGTTGAACAACAGGTTTTATGTTTTGACTAGTCTCAGGGACAGTTGGTGCAGAACAGATGTCACTGCAACCCGATTGTGGTAAGAACTATGTAAACAATGGTTAAACATTGAGAGATTTAGTCACCTCTGAGTCTACAAATCCTTTTTGTATGTGTGTGCATTTTAGATTGTAAAACCCAGATTGAAGGGTTTGAAAGGATGAAGTGTCTGGTTTTTCTTGTTGATTTCATTTACTTTAATAGAAATATTTTGATAGAAGCCATCTAATGCTTACATTAACATGTAATGATAATTACCAGAGTGATAAGAGGAGGGAATGTGAGTGAAATGTTATGTTTTTGTATTAAATCAATGCTACTTTTCTAATAACCAATTAGATGGGTTCATGCAGGTGACAGACTGATCGTCTATGGAGGAATCCTCACTATCACCGATAAGAAACTTGGCAGTATGCCCAGAATGTTGCTATGGGAACAACCGAGGTATCTCAGTTTCAAGGTCTCAACTTGTAGAGAGAAAGCCTTGTGAGGTATTGGTCAGTCACCGGTAGTGATGAATTAATTATGCTAAATGATGCAAATATAACTTGTCTGTGTATAGCCGTATGTAAGACAACTGCTGTGACTGCCCTAGCGGAGTTTCTGATAGACCTGTAGAGTTTCTTGTAACCTCTCCACTTTTCTGATAATAAATAGTGATTCATTTAAGATTGACTTCAGGGGTCCCTGGTGTTGAATTTCCACCACAGGAGTCTAAACAATGCTGCCCCACACTAAGCCTAATCAGTACAATTAGGATAGAGAGGGAGCAGAGACAGACAGAGAAGTAGAGAGAGGGGGGAGGAATAGAACCATGGAGCAAGGGAAGAAGGAAAATAATGGGGAGAGAGGCGGAGGATGAGAGGGAGCGATAGAGGCATGCTGAGAGGAAGAGGGGGGAGAGAGAGGATATATTCTCCTCTGTTATGTCCACCTGTATGTATGATGTCGTAGGCTGCTGCCAGAAAGAGGACTACAACCTCTGGCTGTGTTTAACTTACCTGGTTGGAGAGAAGAGTCAGTGAACGGAAGGAGGGGAAGAGACATGCATTGGGAGTTTAGAGGGTTTTGACGAGAGGGAGATGGAGAAAGGGGAAGAGAAAGAGAGGGGATGGAGGGAAAGCGGGAGAGAGAGAGATGGAGAGAAATCTCTATTTTAATTCAAAGTCACAGTGCAGCCCTAAACTCAATCCACTTTCTGCCACGCGTGACAACCGCATTCTAAGGTTCTTACAGGGAAGTGTCCCACCCTGTCTCTCTCTCGCTCTCTCTCTTTCTCTCTCTTCATCCCTCCCTCACTCTCTCTCTCCTGGAAATTCCATCTCTCTCTCTCTAAATCTATCTCTCCGTCCCTCTCTCCCTATCTTCTATTGTAAGGTTCTTACTAGGTCCTTCAACTTGAATCCCTCTCTTTAATAACTCTCCAGATGAGGGCTTGGTCAGGGCTCCCAGCTCTAGCTAATCTCACACAGAAATAGATCTTCTCTCTGTCTTCCTTTCTCTTGCATGCGTGTGTATGTGGCTTGCTGTTCTGGCCATATGCATGTATTACTGTCATGTTGAGTGTATTGCTGGCTCTCTGCTCTCTGATATTAATACTAATTCCCCACAGTACAGAAACAGCACTGATGGCAATTAGCCTGTAGCGCCACAACAGAGAACGAATAGCACTGATGGCTAATTAGCATTTAGCATTTCACCATTGAAAACAAGTACCAGTGATGGGTAGGCTAAATACCATTTAGCTTCACTATTTGACGTACCACAGAGCAAGCCACAGACACTCACATACACAATTTGGTGGACGCTTACCATGGTAGAATTCTACCAAACATAACTTCTCCCATACTCAGCCACCAACCCCCGCTGTTTGTGTGTGTGTTTGTGTTTGTGTGGTACTTTAGTTTCAGTCTCTTTGGCCTACTTAGATGTGTTGTAAGTAGCACAGTGAGCAGCTCCTCTCCCTGTAGACACAGCTGAATAATACACACACAAACACACACACTCGCTCCGGAACAACTTGCTGGACAATGTGACAGTGTGTGTGTATGTGTGAGAGAGAGCTCATCTTGGTAAGGACTGTGATACTATTATATTGTGGTGTAGGGACCAAATACATGCAGGCGCAGCCTCTTATATGACTGTGTGTGTGTGTGTGTGTGTGTGTGTGTGTGTGTGTGTGTGTGTGTGTGTGTGTGTGTGTGTGTGTGTGTGTGTGTGTGTGTGTGTGTGTGTGTGTGTGTGTGTGTGTGTGTGTGTGTGTGTGTGTGTGTGTGTGTGTGTGTGTGTGTGTGTGTGTGTGTGTGTGTGTGTGTGTGTGTGTGTGTGTGTGTACTATTATTCCAGGCATTAGGGACAAGGCACATGTATAGCTTGATATGTTAGCCTATGGGCCAATGGAGAGCTGCTCAGAATAACATTGTCTTGATTTCTCTCTTCCCTTCTTTCTCTCTCTCTTAAAGTGTGTGTGTGTCTGTGTGTTTCTCTGTGTGTGTGCGTGTGTGTGTCAGGGGGTTGGCTTTGTGACTTAGATTGACAGGAGTGCTCCTTATTATAGCCCAGACTGAAGTGTATGTGTGTCTCTCAGTATGCTGTCCCTGTCCTTCTCCCTGCTCTCTCGCTTTCTCCTGGTATCCCACCCCCTCACCCCTCCTCCACTTTAAGCAATAACAGTAGTTTAATCTCATCTCTTTCTCCTCCCTCTTCTCATCCCCATCTCTCTCTCCTGCAGCATAATTTAGATCCAATGAATACCTAATGACCCAGAATCCTACCTGAAATCCCCTCACCCCCTTCCCTCTCACCTTCCTCTCTTCTGCTCTCCTTTCCTTCTCTCCTCCTATCTCACCTTCTATCCTCTGAAACATGAATTAAGGATTGCGGCTTTAACCAACTGCATTTAATAAAAATATTTTTACATAATGCTAGGCTATTTGCTGTTGAATAATTTTTCAAAAGGTTAAAGTTCCAGTCTCACTGGATTAGGCTGGCTTCACATGCTCATGGAAAATAGGAAACTGAGAAGTGCGAAGTGGGAAATCCAAAATTATTGTGTTCAAGTGCTTTTGAAGTCAATTCTTCAACCAATAAGATTTTATCTAGCTTGATACGCTTTCTAACATTGCTAATGATAAAGTTAGCTAGGTAAAAGGTCAGTAGCGAAACATCACAACTCGGCATCTCAGTTAACAACATTTTCTCAGTTTTTCACCTGAAATTCCAATTTGGAGTGTCATTCAAGTGAAATTTCCCACTGCGAACTAGCTTCCGATAACTCCGACAGCATGTGAACGCGGCATTAGCCTATAAATACCTATAAATACCTGTGTTGGCTATTTTTATTGTGTGAATTTAAACGGCACTCTAAAATCCTTGTAACACAAAGTATTGCCTTTTGCCCTTTCAACCAAAAAACTGACAACAAATCACTTTTTGACTATTTCAACCTTATGGAGTATGTAGCTAGTTTGACAATATATCAATGTTAGGCGAGCTATTATTAGCAATGTTAGTTAGTTTATCAAGCTAAATGAATGAGTGTTCACGTGCCTTTGAAGACAGAGCAATTCTTCCGTCAATAAGATTTTAGCTTATCAATCTACCTAAAATCTTATTGGCTGAAGGTGAACGCAACAGGTGAACTCAACACATTCATGTCAGACTTAAAGCCACTTTAAGCTTTATCTGCAAAGATGAAAATGAGTTTGAACTCCTGGAATGACAATGGGGATAGATACAGTAAAGAGGTCAATGGAATGCAGACTGCGACGCTAGATTGGCGCACATTGAACAAATCTGATCTAACAAAGTGGATATTTGTCAAATCCACCAGGATTGATGTATTGTAACAAGCCCACAATGTGGTTTCTAAAATCCAATTTGGATATATTTGGCTGCTATTGCTGCATAACATTTAGAAGTTGTCCCTTTACAGGTTTAGAAAACGTGACTCCCATTCGTATAAATTGGTAGCATAGCTAGCATACAGAAATCAGTGGTGGTAGTCAAAGTCGTTTTTAACTCTAATGCAGTTGATTGATGACGATGACATGAACATGTATTGGGATTGACATCTATACAGCATTATACCCCAATTTTGCCTCAACATAGTGTGAAATACCCATATAAACGGGCAATGGGGAGATTCGGGATGGAGATGCAGATGGGAAAAGGGTGCAGACTTGTTTTTTCCTGCCATCTTGGCTGAGCTCCTACGTCAAGCACCGGGGAACGGACTCCAACTACTCCATCTCAGAACAAGTAAGGCCTTGTCTTTTTGTTTAGCCAGTTGCTTGTAATTAGCTGGATGGCTATAGAGATTAGCCCTGAATCACTATGAATGATGCGGTGCAGACCAATGTATTGGATGTGTATGACAGCTCCTCAAAGTGCAAGAAGTATGGATGCTCTGACCTCCATGGAGGCTGAATCTCGGTAAATGCTGTACCTCCACTGTAAACCAAATGGTCAGTAATTCAATCGTTGGGATTTGAACTCTGCAGGTGGCTAATACCTCCTGCTCTCCAATCGCTGGGTAATATGGCTGAGTATGTGGAAGGTAAGGAGCAAAACTGTTCATTCATTAATTAGAGGAGTAGGCAAATTGGTGTCAATGCACACGCTGACGGACAGTAAGAGAGTCAATATTGGGAACTGAAGGGAAGTAGGGAACATCACGAGGAACGTTCGGTCAGGGTCAGTTTCTTCAGGCCAGCCCAGGGCTTACTATTGACATCTATGTGTGTGTGTGGGCGTGTGTGCGTGTGTGGGCCAGTGACTGGCAGTCAAGTCAATATGACATATGAATATTGCAGCAGGCATTCTCTCCTGGCTGCTTCAATTATTCATCAAGCCATTCTTGCTCTGAGACCAGACCACTGTCTGCACCGGCACAACATCCCCTCTCTCCCTTCACTGTTTAATATACTCAAGAAAGCAATAGAGAGAGAAAGAGATCAAGAATGGAGAAAGACAAAGAGAGAGAGTGTGCACCTCCCAAACCGACTGCCTTCCATTAGCACCTCCACACACTCTTCACAATAGAACAACAACATAACAGCCCACTAATCACCCTCTCTCCATTCACTGCTTAGAGAGAGAGAGAGCGAGAGAGAGAGACTGACAGAGAGAGCCAGAACGACATATAAATTAAGTGCTACAGGCGGCGATGGAAGTTGAATCACCTCTGTGACATCATTCCCCAGGTGTCCTTGGTGATGAGTTACAACGTGACACTGTTCTCAAATCTGTTACCTTGGAGATTCGATTCTGTTGCCGTGCCTCCTCATGCCCTTGGGCTGTAGGTGTGTGTGTGTGGTGTGTCTGTGTGTGAGAGACTGACAGGCCAAGGCAGTGTTGGGGTCACCAGAGACCCTCCCCAGCTGCCAAGCTACCCTGCAGAGAGACACCAACACAACCCTTCAGGACTAAACTGAGCCATCTGCCCACCTCACACACATACACACACACGCACACACCTGTCCACAGTCTCAGGGCCGACCTTGTCAAGCAGAGAAAGTTATCAAGAGCAGCACCTCTCCCCTCCTTCCTAACATTAGCATCTGTTCCACCCCTGAGTGTGTGTGTGTGTGTATGTATCGGTATGTGTGTACACACATTTGCATAAGCGTTACTCCTGTGGGAGTTTTAGGTGATACATCAGGTACATTTGCACCGGGAATGTTCACGCTGCTGAACAATAGATAGTTGTGTATGTGTGTTATGTGTTACTATTATTGTGGGGACCAGAAGCCCTCTCAAAGATAGTAAAACAAGGAAAATTCAGAAAAGTGGGGACATCACGCCAGTCCCCACTAGGAAAAAGGGTATTTTAGGCTTAGGGGTAAGGGTGGTTAGGAGTTATGGTTAGGGGTTTTGGTTTAAGTTTAGGGGGGGGGGGGTTGTGGTGGGTCTCCTTCAAGAAACCTACTGAAGAAATACTAATAGAGCAATATTTCCATAACCTGTTGGTATGTAGGATTGGCTCCTGAATAGAAGGTTCAGCGCTTCTGCTCTTTTCTATGGATCACAATATATGGTCTATACTTGGCATGTCAGTTTCTCCTTTACGGGTGTCACAAATTGGTATATGGGGGAGGGGAATGGGCAGGGTATATGCAAATTAAATACTTGTTTACGATAGTGTGATGGAAAATGTTATGTTTTTGCTTTTCTAATAACCCATTTCTGTGTTCATGCAAGTCACTGATGGAACGTGCCTGGGAGGAATCCTCACTATTAGTATTTGTCAATTTGGCAGTATGCCCAGAACCTTGTTTTGAGAATGAAAGGGATATCTCAGTTTCAAGGTCTCTGTAAGGACCGATGCTGGAGTAGAGAAACATGTACGGGGAGTCAACATTTAATAAGGAACAGGACCGGCACAGCGTCAGCACACAGGTAACACAACGACATACGACAATTAATCCTGAAGCGGAGAACAGAGCTGGGGAACAGACAGATATAGGGTAAGTAATGACACAGGTGATCTAGTCCAGGTGAGACCAATAATTGCTGATGAGCGTGATGGGGCAAGGCAGGTGTGCATAATGATGGTGGCAGGAGTGCGTAATGCTGGCGAGCCTGGCGCTGAGTGCCAGGGAGGGGGTGGATCAGCTTAATATTGCGGAAAGATTGCTGCTTCCATCAAAGTAATTGTCAGCATGACAGTCTTAGCTTGGAGAGAAGAAGCCCTGTGAGTTATTGGTTGATCACATGCATGAAGCAAAACATTAAATATGAATAACGAATAAGCTAAATCATGCAAATATAACTTGTCTGTGTAAGCAGTATATAAGAGAACTAACGGGACTGCCCCAGTGGAGCTCCTGACCGACATGTGTACATGGTGTATTGAGTTGGTTGGAACCTCTCCAGCGCGCAGATAATAAAGAATGATTTTAAAAATATTGACTTCAGGTGTCCCTGGTGGTAATTTCGATGACTCGGTGTTGAATTTCCATGACAATAGTTTAAAAATGTAGTGTTTTTGCAGATTGTAGTGTTTTTGCAGATATTTCTGTAGTATTACTATAGAACCCTACAGTATACTACAAAAGTCTAAACTAAGTACTACACATGATCGAGGGATACTATAGTAAAACAAATGGTTGTGTGTGTGTGGGGGGGGGGGGCAGAGAGAGGAGAGAACAGTTTGGTCAGAAAATATTATTTTCCTTTAAACGTCTTAACTGACAGGCTGGTGTGGTGTATAGGACCAGACCCCCTTTTATTGGTCTGTAACTACCCTCTCCGTGTGTGTGTGTGTGTGTGTGTGTGTGTGTGTGTGTGTGTGTGTGTGTGTGTGTGTGTGTGTGTGTGTGTGTGTGTGTGTGTGTGTGTGTGTGTGTGTGTGTGTGAGAGAGAGAGAGAGAGACTGGTCTGTAAATACTGTTGTTCTCTGCTGTGTTAGCACTTTTCTCTGGGACATGGATCACAGCGACAGAGAGAGGAAGAGGAAGAGGAAGAGAGAGGGTAAGAGAGGGAAAGAGAGACAGAGAGAGAGGGAGAGAGAGAGAGAGAGAGAGAGGGAGGGAGAGGAGTGCTGGCATAGAGCTGCCTCATCAGAGCTGCAACATTGGGTCCTCGGGCTCTACTGGTGCTCAGCCAGAATTACACAGCAACACCACCACCACACACTCTCTCTCTCTCTCTCTCTCTCTCTCTCTCTCTCTCTCTCTCTCTCTCTCTCTCTCTCTCATTCTTTTCCATTACCTCTCTCCTTTACCCCCCTTCATCTCTTCTGACTGCCTCTTGTCATCTGTTGCAGATGAAATGGACACATTGGTATAAAGGCTACTGGTTCTTAGGCAGAGGAACTGAGCTGGATCACTTACTACAGTAAAGACACACTGTAGACCTGACCTTTATGAATCTATTCCTTCTGCAATTTCTCTCCGTCTGAGAGAGAGGGAGAGGGAGAGAGGGATAGAGGGGAGAGTTTCAGACCGGAACTAACAGCTTTTAAAGCCACTTTGTAACATTGCTCCGCTGGCTACCATGCAGATTGAAATGAGAGTGTGAGGTTCTATAAGGCTTGTCACACACACACACCACGCACGCACGCACGCACGCACGCACACACACACACACACACACACACACACACACACACACACACACACACACACACACAGGCCAGAGGCTCTCTTTCTGAACAGGATTTAAGGGGAAGAAAAGGTTGGTTGTCATAAAGCTGCTTTGTTGATTGTGTGAAATGTGGAGTTGAGTGAGGATTGTGACAGTGGGTCTTTATCAGGCAGACCCTCTTTCTTCTTATTGCTGCTCGTGAAACCTGCTAGCAATTCTCTTACTGTTGACAAAACCACACAACAATAGCTTTACTTTTGGAGTAATATGATTATATTTGCATGAAAATAAACAGTGGGTTGCTCACAGGGCGGGGCACCAACATCAACACAGTGTTTCCTAAATAGATTTTATAGTTTTATATGAAATGGAAGAAAACAGAACTAAGACATTGTCAGCTTCGGGCTTTACCTTTTCACATGCAGCACAGAAAAGAGATTGGACACTGGTTTTGTGTGTGTGTGTTGTTCGAGGTGAGGGTGAGGGAAGAGTAAGAGTGTACTGAAAAGGTCAAGCACAAGTGATAAGACGGCTGTGTCACCACGCGTGTAAGTGTGTCACCCCGTGTGACCCTCACGTTGTTGTGGTAATTAAACAGATAACCTTTAACGAGGCGTGGCCGTCGCTGGCCTTAATGAGCCTTAACAAGGGAAATGTCATGCTTAACGAGAGAGGGACAAGGACACACACACACAGACGAGACAAGACAAGGTGTCAGTGTAACTGTGATCTGGAAAATGTCATCTGACCATTTCATTTATTGTTCATCTGTGTGTGTGTGTGTGTGATTCTGTGTGAGTGTGTGTGTGTGTGTGTGTGTGTGTGTGTGTGTGTGTGTGTGTGTGTGTGTGTGTGTGTGTGTGTGTGTGTGTGTGTGTGTCAGAGGAAGCTGGTGATAAAAGCTATAGGAGGACGGGGTCATTGTAATGGGTGGAATGGATCAGAGTCAACACACATTGTTTTCATGCGCTTGATGTGTTTGGTACCATTTGATTGATTCCAATGCTGTAAGAACGAAGCAATAAGACAAGCAGGGGGACTCGGGCGGAAGCTATGTCGATATTATCTCTCTTGCTGTGAAAGCGCTCCTCCTCCTACGGACATACACATTCACCTTGTCATTGTCTCTCTATCCCTCTCTCTCCCTCCTCCCTCCTCTCCTTCCTCTCCTTCCTCCTCCCCCATCTCCCCTCTCTGTCGGTCCAATTCTGAGCCTGAGTTTTCACAGCACATTTACGAAGAGAAAGATTGATGTGTGTGGTGTCCAGCACAGTGAACACACATGTACACACACATGTACACACACATGTACACACACATGTACACACACATGTACACACACACACACACACACACACACACACACACACACACACACACACACACACACACACACACACACACACACACACACACACACACACACACACACACACACACACACATAAACACACATACACACACACACACACACATAAACACACATAAACACACACACACACACACACACACACACACACACACACACACACACACACACACACACACACACACACACACACACACACACACACACACACACACACACACACACACACACACACACACACACACACACACACACACACACACACACACAACACACACATAAACACACACACACACACACACACACACACACACACATAAACACACATACACACACACACACATAAACACACATAAAACACACACACACATAAACACACACACACACACACACACAGAAACACACACACACACACACACACACACACACACACACACACACACACACACACACACACACACACACACACACACACACACACACACACACACACACACACACACACACACACACACACACACACACACTGCCTGACTAGAGTGGAGTTATCCATGTGATACTCAAGAGGAGCTGGTCACTGTAATGAGTGCCAAGTAGAACTAGGCTCTCAGGACCAGCTTGGTAGTTCATTATATTTGTGTGAGTTGTTGTTGAGAGCCAGTTGGATCAGGTGTACTAGAGGTGGAAATAAACATCTAATATGTAGAAGTGATGGGGGGAGGGGCCCTCCCAGTGACAAGTGGAACATCTACCTCTGTCTGTCTGGACACAGTAGCAATACATGGATATAACATCTACAGAAGAGACAGGAATGCCTATCGTGGAGGTGTTGCTGTACATGTTCAGAGCCATATTCCTGTAAAGCTTGGAGAGGATCTCATGTCTAATGCTTTTGAAGTGTCGTGGTTCACCTGCCTCATCTAAAGCCTCTTCTTTTGGAGTGCTGGTGTAGGCCACCAATGCCTGATAATGTGTGTGATGTTAACAGAGAGGTCTATTCTGGGTGACCTGAATATAGACTGTTTTTTATCAAGTTGCCTGATCAAGAGGTTCATTGTAACCAGTGGCTGTAATCAGGTTCAGGTTATTAATCAATCTACCAGTGTGTTTACAAACACTACAGGAACTATATCATCCATGTGTATTGATCATATTTTTACCAATTCTGCAGAACTCTGCTCTAAAGCTGTATCCGTACCCATTGGATGTACTGACCATAATAAGGTTCCAAAGGCTGGGCCTAAAATAGTGTATAAGAGATCATCCAAAACATTTTGTACTGATTCCTATGTTGAAGATACAAAACAATCTGTTATAACTGTTAAGGCCCTGTGGATTGATGAGGAATTGAAAAGCTGTATGGTTGAGAGGGACGAGGCAAAAGGAGTGGTGAGTAAGTCTGGCTGCACATCTGACTGGCAAACTTAGTGTAAATTGAGAAATTATGTGACTAAACAGAACAAAAAGAAGAAGACATTTTATTACGAAACCAAGATAAATGACAAATAAACTTTTACATAACATGTGTTTGGGGTGGAGAAAAAACATTACAAAGAACAAAATGTGAAAAAATATTGTTATTTATCTTTTATTGTAGTGGTCATTAGGAAGTAAATATGAAGAAAAAATGCATTACAATCAATGCGTACAGTAGGTGAAAAACATAGATGCCAAGGACATCTACCTATGTGTACGTAATTACCTCAATTACCTCAACACCGGTGCCCCCGCACATTGGCACATTGACTCCTTACTGGTACCCCCTGCATATAGCCCTGCTACTGTTATTTACTGCTGCTCTTTAATTATTTGTTATTCTTACAGTATATCTTACTTTTTGGGGGGATTTTCTTTAAACTGCATCATTGGTTAAGGGCTTGTAAGTAAGCATTTCACTGTAAGGTCTACCTGTTGTATTTGAGGCATGTGACAAATACAATTTGATTTGGTTTGATGTCCACTAGAGAAGACAAAAATTAATTGCTGGGTCTCAGGAATATATGTAAAGTTAGTGTAAGCTAACATATGGAATTGTTTTAAGATGGTCACACCATGGATCATTTAGCTATATTATTTAGAATTTTAGGTATCAAATATAAAATAAAATATTGAATTTGGCCTTTACTACCATAGCCCATAGAAGTGCATTGAATAACACATTCATTAATGGCAAAAACAAATACAGCAAAAAAATGTATGATAAGGAATGTGGTTTTGAAGTGTCTGTCCTATATCTAGAAGATATAAGAAAGCTCAGGAAATATATATATATTTTTGGACACATATTTAACCCCTTATTTTTGTTGCCACAAAACTACCATTCATTTGTATGGTTTGACTTCAGACGAGTCCCGTAACACTTGGGGAGAACACCAACGTGATCGTAAGTCTCAGTGTTCCATAGAGTGGTCATATTAGTTTGTAGGCCAAACCGTTTGGACGCTACAGATGTTTTTGTGAGAAGACCGATTTTCAGGATGTCTCATGGTCCAACAAGCACAGCTGTAACCCCGCTACTTTCCACCGCTGATGCGGAAAGCTAATTTAAGCGGATTCTCAACAGATATCTCTAGCTTGAACTGACAGATTTTTATGGGGATTTTTTAATTATGTTACTTAGATTGATGCACGGGTGTGTCAAAAGACTCTTAAGGATTCAACTCTGTAACTGTTTTAAATCACCATTGGCTTCATGGTGAAATCCCTGAGTGGTTTCTTTCCTCTCTGGCAACTTAGTTAGAAAGGATTTCTGTATCTTTGTAGTGACTGGGTGTATTCATACACCATCCAAAGTGTAATTAATAACTTCACCATGCTCAAAGGGATATTCAATGTGCTTTATTTTTTATTTTTTTACCCATCTACCGATAGGTGCCCTTCTTTGCGATGCATCGGAAAATCTCCCTGGTCTTTGTGATTGAATCTGTGTTTGAAATTCACAGCTCGACTGAGGGACCTTACAGATAATTGTATGTGTGGGATACAGAGATGAGGTAGTCATTACAAAATCATGTTCAACATTATTATTGCACATAGCGTGAGTCTATGTAACTTATTTTGTGACTTGTGAAGCACATTTTTACTTCTGAACATATTTAGGCTTGCCATAGCAAAGGTTTTGAAAACTTATTGACTCAAAACAATTAGTTCATAAACATTTCTAAAAACAAAATTCCACTTTGACATTACGGGGTATTGTGTGTATGACAGTGACAAAAAAATCTCAGTTGAATCCATTTTAAATTCAGGCTGTAACACAACAAAATGTGGCAAAAGTCAAGGGGTCTGAATACTTTCTGAAGGCACTGTATCTGATAGAACACAGAGGGTTTTCTTTAATGGAAGCTTCTCTAATATTAAATATGTCAGTGTGGTGTACCGCAGAGCAGTTCTCTTGGCAATCAACTCTTTTCTATTTTTACTAATGACCTGCCACTGGCATTAAACCGACCCGAGTGTCTTTCTATGCTAATGACTCAACCCTATACATGTCAGCAACCACAGGTGATTAAATCACTGCAACCCTAAACAAAGAATTGCAGTCAGTTTTAGAATGGGTGGCCAGTAATAAACTGGTCCTGACAAAACTAAGAGCATTGTATTTGGTACAGATCATTCCCTAAATTCTAGAATCTGATGAAGAATCATATGGCTGTTGAGCATGTTGAGGAGACTAAATGACTTGGTGTTACCTTGGACTGTAAACTGTCATGTTCTAAACATATTGATTCAATGGTTGTAAATACGGGAAGAAGTATGTCCCTGATAAAGAGATTCTCTGCTTTTTTAACACCACAAGTCCAGACATGCCACCAGGGGTCTTTTCACAGTCCCCAAATCCAGAACAAATTCAAGAAAACATACAGTATTATAAAGAGCCATGATTGCATGGAACTCCCATCTCATATTGCTCAAGTGAACAGAAAACCTGGTTTCAAAAAACAGATAAAGCAACACCTCACAGCACAACGCCTCTCCACTATTTGACCTAGAAATGTTGTGTGAATGTATTGATATGTAGGCTGTGTGTGATGTTTTAAATGTATGTAGTTCTGTGCTTGAGCTGTTCTTGTCTATTAATGTTCTGTATTATTTCATGTTTCATGTTTTGTGTGGACGCCAGGAAGAGTAGCTGCTGCTTTCGCAATGGGGATCCTAATAAAATACCAAAATACCAACAGTAACATCTGCGGTTGTTAATGTCTGGGAATTCATAGCTGAAGTCTTATGAATGTATGTATGTATGTCTTCTGATGTGAAATCAAGAGACACGGACACACTTGGGCACACACAGGCCCCGCATACACATATGCACCCAGTTGTCTACAAAATCAAATAGATATTCTCCCTGCATCTCTGCTCTTGTCACGCTTCACTGACTCTCCGTCATTGTCTGACGCAGAACACACACACACACACACACACACACACACACACACACACACACACACACACACACACACACACACACACACACACACACACACACACACACAAACCACTGAAAAAATACCAGACATACAATAGCATTCTCCTTTTGGTGGGAGGACAATTTGTTCAGCATCTGTGAAATTAGACAAGGTTTTACAATGTAGCACTTTCATTATTGATCACTGTCATACAGCAGTGTGTGTGTGTGTGTGTATGTGTGTGTCTGAAACGAAGCTCCTTTGTAAGTGGCTCCTTTCTGGGCTGTGTGGTGCATGCTGCAGCTGTTTAACTTGTATTAATGCCGTAGTCTTTTACACAGTCATGAAAATATACACTGAGTGTACAAAACATTAGGAACACCTGCTCTTTCCATGACAGACTGACCAGGTGAACCCAGGTGAAAGCCATGATCCTTTTTGATGGCATTTTTTTAATCCACTCCAATCAGTGTAGATGAAGGGGAGGAGACATGCTAAATAATGTTCAATAAAGCTTTCGACACCTTGTGTAGTCCATGCCCTGACGAATTGGAGCTGTTTTTCAGGCAAAAGGAGGTGCAACTCATTATTAGGAAGGTGTTCTTCATGTTTTGTACACTCAGTGTATACACTATATACACATTATGTGTATGGAGCTGGTAACATAGACATCCTACAGTTTGTGTATATAGTGCACATGTATAGGACTGTATTGTATTTCTTTACGGTGGGTGAGTTCTAACACTGCTGTGCACAAGGGACTGCACTGTGCTTGTGTTAATGACAAGGGGGTGAAGATGGATATGGAGACAGGGAAACTGTGCAGTTTGTTATTAAATGAAGTCCAATTAGATAGCTTATCCTCAGTGTGTATTTAAGCAGTCCCCATCTCTCTCTCTCTGTTATAATGAGGTCTATTAGCAGATGTAAATATTTACCTCTAACTGGCATCTGAGATTTATAACGCACACTTCACTACACTCTTTAAAACACTATCTCAACACTACGCTGTCTGTGTGTCTTGTGTGTGTGTTTTTAGTGTGTGTGTGTGTGTGCGTGCGTGCGTGCGTGCGTGCGTGTGTGTGTGTGTGTGTGTGTGTGTGTGTGTGTGTGTGTGTGTGTGTGTGTGTGTGTGTGTGTGTGTGTGTGTGTGTGTGTGTGTGTGTGTGCGTGCGTGCGTGCGTGCGTGCGTGCGTGCGTGCGTGCGTGCACCCGCGCGCATGTACTAATGCCAGATCATTAGGGCCTCCTGCAGTTTGAGATCATCAGAGAACGTAGAGAGAAAGAAAACAACAGAGGGTTTAGAGAGGAGAACCCAAACATCACGCATACGCACGGTGCGTGCCACTTCCTGGAGGGCTACATACACTGGGAGCGTCACTTCCTGGAGGGCTACCCACATGGTGCGCGCCACTTCCTGGAGGGCTACACACATGGTGCGCGCCACTTCCTGGAGGGCTACACACACTGGGAGCGCCAGTCCTCGACACAGGGCCTGTATCTATAACGGACACCATTCCACACCCTTCAGATATGAGAGAGAGATTTCAGTCTCGATCAGTTGACAGTTACATCCTCAGACCCGTGTGTTTATCTAAATCCTTCTGTGATGTTCCAAACGGTCGTAACAGAAACAACACCCCCCCCCATAGAATGGAGGAATAGTGTGTGTGAGAGAGATATAGTCTGTCTCCAAAATGAGATCGCAAATCCAACACCAGCGTGTGTGTGTGTCTATGCATCTTCATGCACCGGTGGCTGAGACTTCCTATGTTTGTGAGTCTCTCTGCACAGGCACATAGCTATGTGTGTGTATAATCCCCCAGTCCGGGTTATCATGATGTGTGAATATGAATAGGGTCTGCCGTGTGTATGAGTGCATGTGCGTGTGCGTGTGTGTGTGTGTGTGTGTGTGTGTGTGTGTGTGTGTGTGTGTGTGTGTGTGTGTGTGTGTGTGTGTGTGTGTGTGTGTGTCCCTGGCTGGTCAAATCTGAGGAGCAGTGTGATCAGGCTTTATGTTTTATTCATCCAGGGGTCTATCACTCGCTAATGGAAATGAGGTGTTTGTGGGGGTTGGGGGGAGAGGAGAGGGAAACAGGAGAGGTTATAATTTTTATTGATTTTGATAGGGTACTGGGTTGTTTGTTGTGTGTGAATGTGAGTGGGTTGATGGTTGGTCATGATGCAGTGAGAATTTAAAGATGGTGTCTCTCTCTCTCTCTGAAAAACCCATTGCTCACTCACTCACTCACTCACTCACTCACTCACTCACTCACTCACTCACACATGCAAACAAACGCAGACACCCTCACACATTGAACCCTGTAACCCCGTAGAAACAGCTTCCGTCTACAGATCACAAAGTGTGCAGACACGGTGATGGAGAGAGGGAGAGATGGAGGGAGGGAAGCAGAGATAGAGAATAAGGCTGCCAGTGTGTTGAAGGAGGATGGGGGAAGATTAACCAGTGAATTCTGATGTAGGACACACAGCACTGTGACCGTACCACAATAAGCTATACCACAATACAACACAGAAAGCAGCTACACATTCCTATGAAAGCGGTAAAGCAACGTTTTAACCAAGACCTCCTGGTATTTAGACTTGTTATCTGTTTCACAGTGATTCAGTCATTATAGAGCGCCACTTGAACCCCATTGACAGTTTGGCAGTCTACTATAGTGTTAAATAGATAAATGAGTGTGTTAACAGAATAGAGGAGATAGACTTGATATCTGAACAATGTATATACGTAAAATAACTCTGAGATGCTCTTCTCTCACTCTGGAGCTGACACACACACACACACACACACACACACACACACACACACACACACACACACACACACACACACACACACACACACACACACACACACACACACACACACACACACACACACACACACACACACACACACACACACACACACACACACACACACACACACACACCAGACTAGAGCGTATCCTTAAAGAGATTTCATTATTTGAGTTTCAGACACTGAATAACGACAGTGCAAAAAGAAAGCCTTCAATTTTCAAACAAATGACTGATTCACGCCTCTCTCTCTCTCTCTCTCTCTCTCTCTCTCTCTCTCTCTCTCGCTCTCTCTCTCTCTCTCTCTCCTTCTCTCATTGTAATTAGTGCAGAGAAGAGTGGAAGAATTTAAATTAACCTGCGCTTACTGGTGAATGCAGGCTGTGTGTGCCTTTGAATTCTTCTTATCAGACTAACCAATCCTGAGGCTGATCAGATCACAACGTAAAAACCTAATTAATTACACACCGCTACTGAGACACTGGAGAGGTAGGAGGTAGGAGGAGATGTGGCAGTGGAATGTCGGCAAAGAGTGGTAATTGAAAAGGTTTCCGTGTGTGTGTGTGCGTGTGCAGAGAGAGCGTTGGGGATGAGCCTGTCAGCAAACAGAGGTTTGGGGGTTAAAAGCCAAATGCTTCTGCCCATCTCTGCTGATGAAGGCTAACACAGTGTCTGGCACACACACACAGAAACACGCACACACACACAGAAACATACACAGCCAGCCAGCCAGCCAGCCAGCCAGCCAGCCAGCCAGACAGACAGACAGACAGACAGACAGACAGACAGACAGACAGACAGAGCATTTGTGCAGTCAGGTTTATTTCGGTGTCCATACATTTGCAACCTGGGGTCCAGATGGAAATGACATGTTTAGTGGTGATGTACTGAATGTACTGAGAGAGAGAGAGAGAGAGAGAGAGAGAGAGAGAGAGAAAGAGGGATCCATCCTATTAGATCTCTATCCATACTATTCGATCTTCATCCTTCTCTGAGGAAATGAATTGATTGGAAAATCAACAGGATATTGATTACTGTAAAAGTGTCTCAGTGTTGTGTATTCTGCCTCTGAAATGGAACCCTATTCTCTAGAGTGAACGTGCACAACTTTTACAATATTTGCCCATATTTGCTCTGTCAAGTTGGTTGTTAATCATTGCTAGAGACTTGCCATAGATTTTCAAAACGATTTAAGTTAAAACTGTAATTTGGCCAGTCAGGAACATTCAATGTCATCTTGGTAAACAACTCCAGTGCAGATTTGGTCTTGTGTTTTAGGTAATTGTCCTACTGAAAGTTGAATTTGTCTCCCAGTGTTTGGTGGAAAGCAGACTGAACTGAAAGCAGACTGAACCAAGTTTTCACCGGTGCCGACAAGCACACCCATAACATAATGCAGCCACCACCATGTTCGAAAATATCAAGTGTGGTACTCAGTGAGGTGTTGTGTTAGTTTTGCCTCAAACACAACCGTTTGTATTCAGGACAAAAAGTTAATTTCTTAGACACATTTTTTGCAGTAATTCTTTAGTGCCTTATAGCAAAAAGGATGAATATTGTTACTCTGTACAGGCTATTTTTCACTCTGTCATTTATGTTACTATTATGGAGTAACTACAATGTTGTTGATCCATCCTAAATTATCTCCTATCACAGCCATTCAACTCTGTAACTGTTTTAAAATGACCATTGGCCTCATGGTAAAATCCCTAAGCAGTTTCCTTCTTCTCCAGCAAATGAGTTTGGAAGGGCGCCTGTATCTTTGTAGTGACTGGGTGTATTGATACACCTAATAACTTGCTCAAAGGGATATTCATTGTATGCTTTTTCTTTTACCCTTCTACAAATAGATGCACTTCTTTTCGAACCATTGGAAACCTCCTTAATGTTTGTTGAAATGTATGTATATATTAAGTTATCTATTGTTTTTGTCTATGTATGTTTTTGTTTATTGAAAAAAAGTTTTTTTTAAAAATATATATGGACATTTTTATTCCTGAACTAATTTAGGATTGCCTTAACAAAAGGGTTGAATACTTATTGACTCAAGAAATTTCAGCTTTCATTTTTAGTTCATTTGTTATTATTTCTAAAACATAATTCCACTTTGAAATGATGTGGTGTAGATCAGTGACATAAAATCTAAATTGAATCAATTTCAAAATCAGGCTGTAACGCAGGAAAAGTCAAGAGGGGTGAATCGTTTCTGACGTCACTGTAGATGTAGGTCTGCCACATAGGGCCCTGGCCAGAAATACTGGGCTATATACTGTCATTGTAGCACATTTTATATTAGTTGTAGACCTATTAGTAGTTTTACAACATATTTTTATGCAGTTAATGTAAGTTTTTATTATTATTGTTATTTCAATGTTAGTATTATTAGACAGTAGTTGCCAAATGTTTATTGTTACTAAGTTTAATTTGTTTTAGTTTTTTAATTTGGACACTCTTGAAAACGAGATGATGCATCTCAAGAGATTTCATCCTGCAAAATGTTAAATGAACCAATAAAATATAGGGTATAGGGTGCCATTTCAGATATGTCCTCAGTGTTGTATTCTCTCCTCTCTGCAGCCTCACAGATTCAGCATGTTGTAGGATAAATGTTAATCACATCCCATGTTCTCCCATCTGTCTGTCTGTCTGTCTGTCTGTCTGTCTGTCTGTCTGTCTGTCTGTCTGTCTGTCTGTCTGTCTGTCTGTCTGTCTGTCTGTCTGTCTGTCTGTCTGTCTGTCTGTCTGTCTGTAAATACTGTGTCTGAGCTAATAGCTGTGTTAGGGAGGGGAACTAAGCCTGTCTTTGTCAAGGCATTAGGCGTGTAGAGGTGTGTGTGTGTGTGTGTGTGTGTGTGTGTGACTGCATGAGGTGTCTGTAAGGTGTCTGTATTATTTGCTTCTGCTTGTGTGTGTATGTGTGAGTGAGTGAGAGAGAGAAAGATAGCTAGAGAGAATTGTTTGTGTCTCTGTGTGTGTGTGTGTGTGTGTGTGTGTGTGTGTGTGTGTGTGTGTGTGTGTGTGTGTGTGTGTGTGTGTGTGTGTGTGTGTGTGTGTGTGTGTGTGTGTGTGTGTGTGTGTGTGTGTGAGAGAGAGAGAGAGAAAGATAGCTAGAGAGAGGTGTTTGTGTCTCTGTGTGTGTGCATAATGCACAGAGGATGGAATACACTAACGGATAAATGACATAAGAGCTTGAATTAGGATTAATCTACCCCCCCTCCTCCTCTTCTCCTCTTCCTCCTCTACTTCTGAGGAGGTGGGTTAAGGATGACTCGTCAGAGAAGACGAGAGAGCTATGCAGCTATTAGGGGAAATGTGGTAGTGTGAGAGGAGATGAAAAGAGAGGGGGGAGAGGCTTGATGCTGACTATGTGCTACTATCTTGCCTCTGTGCTGCTGTAAGTCTATAGCTGCAGCTAGCTTGGCCAGCTAGCGCTGTAGAGCTGTAACGGTACAGTAGTGTAGCGTCACTCTGCCAATCCTCTGCTCCCTGCATTAGCATTAGGCACCACTGCAGGTGGAGCCTCTGCACCAGGCAGCATCAGCCCCTCTAGTGCCATGCAGCATAAGTCCTTCTAGTGCCAAACAGAGCAGAGCTATTACTGTAGCTGTCTCTCAGTCAGTTGTAGTACCTTAAGCTTTAGTGGTCTCGTTTCTAAGCCTGTCTCTCTCTCCAGGCTGTCTGTCTGCCTGTCTGTCTGTCTCTCTGTCTGCCTGTCTGCTGAGGATTTCCATCTACTTCCAGGATACCCTCTTTACTGGAAACCCATGTGAGAGAGAAGAAGAGGGGAAGAGGACGAGAAAGAGAGGAAAGAGGCTGCCTCATTTGACATTTGGAAGGGTTTCGTAGCAAAGAAGAAGAAGGAGGAAAGGAACTGACGAGAAGAGTAGAATCCATCAGGTGTGTAAGCCGCAGAGGAGAGAGAGGGCGTGAGAACAGAGTGTGGTCGTGAGTAAGTGTGTGTGTGTGTGTGCTTGCATGCATAACTATACTTGTGGTGACCAGAAGTCCTTTATTTAACTAGGCAAGTCAGCGAAGAACAAATTCTTATTTACAATGATGGCCTAGGAATAGTGGGTTAACTGCCTTGTTCAGGAGCAGAACGATAGATTCTTACCTTGTCAGCTCGGGGGATTCGATCTTGCAACCTTCCGGTTACTAGTCCAACACTCTAACCACTAGGCTACTAGGCTACATGCCACCCCAAGTAAACAAACAAACATTTGACCAACTGGGAACATTTTGTTCATCCCCACAAGGTCAAATGCAATTTCTAGGGGGTTTAGAGTTAAGGTTAGAATTAGTGTTAGTGTTAGAATTAGGGTTAGGAGTTGGGGTTAGTTTTAGGGTTAGGAGCTGGGTTTAGGGTTAGGTTTTCAGGATAAGGTTAGGGTTCAGGTACGGGTTAAATTTAGGGTTAGGGGTTAGGGAAAATAGGATTTTGCATGGGACTGAATTATGTGTGTGTGTTTGTGTGTGTGTGGTAGTTCATCAGGTATGGTGTGCTGTTCTCTCTTTTGAAATATTTTGCTGGCAATATTTGTTTTGCATTGGTAATACTGGTTGAATGTTTCTATGACAAGAAAGCATTTTGGAAGTAGCATAAAAACAATACAGATACAAGGAGAGTGAGATATTTTGCAGAGGGATGGGTGGAGAGAAGGGAAATACAGTTGAAATACAAAGCTCATACAGAGATAAACATATTTAGAGTTGGATAGAAAGAGGTACAGATGGATAGAGAGAAAAGATGGATAGAGCTAGAGAGGGATAGATGGATAGTGCTACAAAGAACAAGATGTGTGTCTGTGTGTGTGTGTGTGTGTGTGTGTGTGTGTGTGTGTGTGTGTGTGTGTGTGTGTGTGTGTGTGTGTGTGTGTGTGTGTGTGTGTGTGTGTGTGTGCGTGCGAGAGCTGGGCCGCTGTGACAGCTGTGTGTAGCAGGGTATCAATCATCAGGGCTGGGCGCTGCCTCAAGGCTGCTCTCTCTCTACTGTATCACTGTGTGATTGCATGTGTGTGTGTGTGTGCGCATGTACAGATCTATTGTATATGGTGGATGTATTGTGGTGTGTCAATGCCTAGATTTATGAAGTATTGCATTGTTGTGCATTGTATTAACTGTTGTGTATAAGCTGTACATATATATAGTGATGATGATTTGAATCTGAAATGGGGAAAGCCATTAATTCTACTTTTTTTTCCCCAAAAAATTTGATGAAGGTTTTGGTTTAAAACAATACGTTTAGGCATTCATTCCAAATGGTTAAGGTAATGGTTAAGGTTTGGGATAGGGTAAAAAAAATATAAACAAATAAAACAAGTGTCTACCACGGGGATTGAACATACAATCTTCTGATCCGGAGTTGCAGGTTCATGTTTATTGGGACGAGTCCTGGAAGCAGAACTGAGCAATTTCCGCTAGATAGGCCAGCTGCAAAGTAAAAATGTGCAATATTGTAAAAATGTATGGGGGAAAAACGCTTTTTGGTCTTGATTTAAGGTCAGAGTTAGATCAGCCGTCACCAATATTTTAGGAGTCTTGTTCACTTTCTAGTCAAAAAGCAAGTCGAGATCTACCGCTCATATAAAAAAAGCATGACCTAAAAAATGTAAGCCTATGCAACATTAACCTAATAAAAAGAGCTCTGCGGGAATGAGGTTTCTGCTGTAGGCCTAATACATTATCACAGCAAATAAGCCATTATGCCTGACCTGACAATATTGTTCTTCTATGACCATATTATATCTCAAAACTCAAGTGTTGATAACAAAATAGATCAGTTGTTGTATCAATTGTGAGGCACAGCTGAGCATAGATTGAAATCATTTGCAAATCATTTTATTTTTGACTGGACTGACGGTACCTGCATCTGATGGTCAGTCTCCGTGGAGGGAAGGAGAGATCAGCAGAGGGTCTGCCTCTCACAGTCCTTGCTCTCTCCTTTCCTCCGGTGAGAGTGACCAGAGAGGGGACACCATCTTCCACCTGATGGCCAACGTCGAATCACACAGCGTTATTTCTGCCTCATGCATGTTGTCATGTTGTTCCCATGACTAGAGAAAGATAAATGTTCCTCAATATTGAAATAGACACGACAAGCTGCTAATAATGAAAACTCAGGGCGATCAAACAATGCGGACTGTGCTGAATAAAAACATAGACATGAACTCACTCATAAAAACAGCAGATCTTTGTGGTATTCTTTGACAGTCTCTCTTTGGTCATGGTTTTAAAAGTGATGAATTCTCATATAAGTTAGTATCAAACTTTGCTTTGGGTTCGATTGACCAGCATAGTAGCTGTAAGCATGGTGATTTGAGCTATACGATTGACCAGCATAGTAGGCGTACTTGATTCAGCCACAGATCTCAAGAGGTGCGTTCAGTTCATTTGAATGCTTGCTGTGTTGCGGAACGGTTTGTACTGAATGACATGTTTCCCCAAAACGTTCTTGAACGTTCTTGAACAGACTTTGAGGCACGTTTGCTTTTGTTTGGTGAGTGTGGCGAGGTGTGGCTTGAAGCAGTGAGTCACGTATTTAAAGGGCAGTGGCCACGCTGACCCACAACACAACCCATCCCCGTTCTTCAACTGGTTCTCCAGTAAAGCACTGTTTCTGTTCACCAAAATGTAAAAACATAATGAATGCAGCCCTGGTCCGCCAGGTAGGCGGAGTTTGTCCCTTCAGACAAATGAAATGGTTCAGAATGGGAACACCTTTTGGGGGGGGGGGGATACAGGTACACTACACAAACTCATACAATCTCATACTCAGTTAGCATTTTCCAGTTTAAAAAAAATATACAAATAAATGGTACATAAATTATTATCATATTACATAGTCAAAAAGTAATAATAAACCCAGTATGCAAAGGAAATCACTTCGAAATGGGTTTTGTGACATTGTCCCAGAACCATCTAATTGCAGCACGCTCCCGCATCAGGTGACCGACTGCCTCGATTCGGTCTTGTGTAGCAAAATATGAAATGGTGTTTTTGACATTGGATAAAAGTAGAGACTCAGAGCTACAAAATGGTATATAATACACTGCAGGTGAGGAACAATGAGAAAGTAATTCTAGGCCTTCAGAAAATGGGAAAATGGCCTTAAATGTTTTGGTACACCGACTGAGAGTTCTTCCTTGTCTACACCCTCTTAAGCATTAGCCCCTCACATCTATTTATTTAACTAGGGAAATCAGTTAAGAACAAATTCTTATTTACAATAACGGCTACTCTGGCGACGCTGTGACAATTGTGCACCGCCCTTGGGACTCCCAATCACAGCCAGTTGTGATACAGCCTGGAATTGAACCGGGGTCTGTAGTGACACCTCTAATACTGAGATGCAGTGCCTTAGACTGCTGCACCACTCGGGAGCCAAAGTGAACTTTAAGCTAATCCTAATGTTCTTCAAATGAGTGTCAACTATATCCAATCAAATCGAAGTTTACTTGTCACATGCACGGTACATTATTTGCATAGTAGCAATATCAAAAATAAACGTGTCCAGATAAAAAATATTTGAGAATTATTAGATGATGCTGACCTATGTAATAATCCACCTGAAGTGGTCTTTTGTTTAGACATGGACACATGTTCATGAAATACAATAGATGTCCGTAATCACACCCAGACACACCTGGCTAACTTGAGGGGTCATGTAATCATCAAGTGGTCTTTTGTTTAGACATGTATCAAACTTTGCTTTGGGTTCGTGGAAGCAATGAACAACAATGAACATTAATCCTAACCCATAGCTACAGCACAAACAACTTGTCATAGCTAGCAGCTATGCATGAAATACCCCTAGTTTGAATCTGCAGGTGGCTAAAGCTAACCAACTAGGGTCAATATTAGCTAGCTAGCTAACATTAGGCTATAACTAGGAATGCATTGCAATGCTGTCTGAGATACAAATAATATTACTACACAGATCATACACGTAACGCTAGCTCGCGAGCCATCAAGCTAACGTTCGATAGTTAGCTAACAGCTTTACCTTGCAATGAAAACAACTTTCTGAGAAAATTAGAAACGTATAATATCTGAAAATGAAGCTGGACTCTTACCCGTGTACATGGAAGAACAGTTTACGGCAGCATGTCTTTTTTGTTTCTATTGTACCTAGCTACAGCTTGCTTGGCCCGTTGTGTCTAGTCACTCTGGCTCACAGTGACCATGTGCAGAATGCAGTCTATCACAACTTTTCCCCACTGACATTTGTTGATAACACTGGCTAAATTCAGGGCAGCAATATTGTTAAGAGGAGGAGCAAAAAAAAATTGGGTTTTCCATGGCTAACACATCTAGCAAGGATTATCTACACATACTGAGCAGCTCATGTTATAGTCAGAAGCTTGTTAGATGACAGACCAATCCAAACTTATCTTTCTGCAAGTCCAGGCATCCATTCTCTCAGCCAATCATGACTAACGGGAAGGTTCCCGACTTTTTCTTTAAGGCACATGAAAGTTCACATGTTCCAGTTCCAAAAAACACATTTTGATAAAAATAAGAAGTTAAAATGCCTCTCCTATGAAGTAATCACATGAGACATATACCTAGCTTCTTGAGTCGTGTCACATACCTGATTTATAGGACACAGTGAACAGCTGGGAGTTGGGGCCAATTTCATCATAAAATGTTTTCTTGCTGTTCAAATCCATCTGTGAACAACAAGTTGATGGTTTGGATTACAGAATTCCAAAGTCATATTTTTCCATACTCTGTTTGGTTGTTCAGATTCACTTAGATCTGTGAATCATACTTTTTGAATGGCTAGCTCAGAATATGAGCTTTCCAAGAGTTGTTTATGTATTATAGAGATCAGTCCTTTTGGGAGCGCAAGTCATTTATTTATAGTTGAGTTTCCCAAGGGACTCCATAGGCCAGCATTGCTGACCTAAGTTGTAAATATAGAAAAAAGTAACAATAGGACCAAAGAGTAGTTTGCATCGTTTAAGGGTTATATGAGTGAAGACCTCCTCTTCCAGGGCAATAGGAGACACCATATTTCTCTCTATACTCAGCCAGGGGGCGGAAGAATCATGTCTAAACCCATTTAGGATGGGGAAAAATGCTAGTGCCTGGAAATGCAATAAAACATTTTTGGTACGGATAGTCCTCTTGTCACGCCCTGGCCTATAGCGAGGCGTTTATTCTCTATTTTGGTTAGGCCAGGATGTGACTAGGGTGGGCATTCTAGTTTCTTTATTTCTATGTTTTCTATTTCCTTGTGGTTGGCCGGGTGTGGTTCTCAATCAGAGGCAGCTGTCTATCATTGTCTCTGATTGGGAATCATACTTAGGCATCCTTTTTTCCTTTTGCATTTGTGGGTAGTTATCTTTGTTAGTGGCACTATTGCCCAAGTTAAGCGTCACGGTCGGTTCCTTGTTTTGTTGGCGACATTCATTTCAAATAAAAAGAAATGTATGCTCATCACGCTGCGCCTTGGTCCATTCCTTTCGACGACCGTGACACCTCTGACATTTTTCCCTCTGGAAGTTTAATTTTATCCAGGATCGCATCCCTTTCCATATACATTTTGAAACCGCAATATGGATTTGATCCCAATAGACAGAAGGGGAAACATGGGAAGCAATGAAGTACAGAAATTCACCGTGGCAATATATTCAATAGATCCAGTATATTCAATAGATAGTATATTCAATAGATCCAGTATATTCAATAGATCCAGTATATTCATTAGATCCAGTATATTCATTAGATCCAGTATATTCAATAGATAGTATATTCATTAGTATATTCAATAGATAGATCAATAGATCCAGTATATTCAGTATATTCATTAGATAGATCATTAGATCCAGTATATTCATTAGATCCAGTATATTATTAGATCCAGTATATTCAATAGATAGTATATTCATTAGATCCAGTATATTCATTAGATCCAGTATATTCATTAGATCCAGTATATTCAATAGATCCAGTATATTCAATAGATAGTATATTCATTAGATCCAGTATATTCATTAGATCCAGTATATTCATTAGATCCAGTATATTCATTAGATCCAGTATATTCATTAGATCCAGTATATTCAATAGATAGTATATTCATTAGATCCAGTATATTCAATAGATCCAGTATATTCAATAGATATTCTGATGGTTAAAGCAACTGGGGCATCATATCATCTACTTAGGCCGGATTGAATTTATTTGAGCGTTCGGTTCAAGTTCCTGGCAATGGTTTTCTCTAAGGAAGGAAATCCAGTATATCTAATCCCAAATATAAATGGGAAATGATTGGGATTCCATAAGTAGAGATGGAGTCCTCCACCGGGGTCTTGAGAGGCAGTAGGGCTAATTTGGTTAGATACATTTCATAACTTGAGATGAAGCTGAATTCATCTATGATCTTCAATGCATTTAGGAGCAATTGAGATGCATTGTCTAGATACAGTAAAATATTGTCTGCGTATAATGAGATGAAGTGATCAGTATATTTGAGGAAAATGGATGTTATTTTCTCCGATTGACAAATTGCCTGGGCCAGAGGTTCCACGGATAATAAAAATAGCAAAGGAGAAATCTGTTTGCCTCGCCTACTAGTTCTAGTGATTCTGAAAAGAGCAGAGCAGCTATTGCCTGCTATAACTATGGCTGAGGGATTGGCATACAACATTTTAATCATATTAATAGAATTGGAGCCAATTCCCATATGTTTCATGACGGTCCAGAGATATGACGATTTAGTCCATTAAAAGCTTTTTCTATATCGAGAGATAAAACAGCCCAAGAAGATGTTGTTTCTGATGATGCATTTAAGATACTGTAACGAGTGCGCTGAGAGTCAGTACAGGGAGTGAGTGTTTTAATAAATGAAGAAACAAAACAATAAACACGAAACACAAACAATGCACCGACATGAAACAGAGTCAATAATACCTAAGGAAGAACCAAGGGGAGTGACAGATAAAGGGAAGATAATCAAGGAGGTGAAGGAGTCCAGGTGAGTGCCATGAGGCGCTGAAGCGCTTGATGGTGGTGACAGGTGTGTGGGATAATCAGCAGCCTGATGACGGACAGGGAGTTAACGTGACAGATACACTATTCAGTTGAAGTCGGAAGTTTACATACACCTTAGCCAAATACATTTAAAGTTTTTCACAATTCCTGACATTTAATCCTAGTAAAAATTCCCTATCTTATGTCAGTTTGGATCACCACTTTATTTTAAGAATGTGAAATGTCAAAATAATATTAGAGAGAATTATTTATTTCAGCTTTTCTTTCTTTCATCACATTCCCAGCGGGTCAGAAGTTGACATACACTCAATTAGCATTTGGTAGCATTGTCTTTAAATTGTTTAACTTGGGTCAAATGTTTCGGGTAGCCTTCCACAAGCTTCCCACAATAAGCTAGGTAAATTTTGGCTCATTCCTCCTGACAGAGCTAGTGTAACTGAGTCAGGTTTGTAGGCCTCCTTGCTCACACACGCTTTTTCAGTTCTGCCCACAGATTTTCTATAGGATTGAGGTCAGGGCTTTGTGATGTCCACTCCAATACCTTGACTTTGTTGTCCTTAAGCCATTTTGCCACAACATTGGAATTATGCTTGGGGTCATTCTCCATTTGGAAGACCCATTTGCGACCAAGCTTTAACTTTCTGACTGACGTCTTGAGATGTTGCTTCAATATCCACATGCATTTTTATCCTCATGATGCCATCTATTTTGTGAATTGCACCAGTCCCTTCTGCAGCAAAGCACCCCCACAACATGATGCTGCCACCGCGTGCTTCATGGTTGGGATGGTGTTCTTCGGCTTGCAAGCCTCCCCCTTTTTTCTCCAAACATAATGATGGTCATTATGGCCAAACAGTTCTATTTTTGTTTCATCAGACCAGAGGACATGTCCCCATGTGCAGTTGCAAACCGTAGTCTGGCTTTTTTAGCGGTTTTGGAGCAGTGGCTTCTTCCTTGCTGAGAGGCCTTTCAGGTTATGTTGATATAGGACACGTTTTACTGTGGATATAGATAGTTTTGTACCCGTTTCCTCCAGCATCTTCACAAGGTCCTTTGCTGTTGTTCTGGGATTGATTTGCACCAAGGTACGTTCATCTCCAGGAGACAGAACGCGTCTCTTTCCTGAGCGGTATGACGGATGCGTGGTCCCATGGTGTTTATACTTGCGTACTATTGTTTGTACAGATGAACGTGGTACCTTCAGGCGTTTGGAAATTGCTCCCAAGGATGAACCAGACTTGTGGAGGTCTACAAATGTTTTTCTGATGTCTTGGCTGATTTCTTTTGATTTTCCTACGATGTCAAGCAAAGAGGCACTGAGTTTGAAGGTCGGACTTGAAATACATCCAGTGCGTAATGCGTAAAAGCATCTGTCCTTGGTCTCAACACCCACTACGGTGTTCCAAACTGCCTCTGGAAGCAACATCAACACAAGAACTGTTCCTCGGGAGCTTCATGAAATGGGTTTCCATGGCCGAGCAGTCTCACACAAGCCTAAGTTCACCATGCACACCGCCAAGCGTTGGCAGGAGTGGTGTAAAGCTTGCCGACATTGGTTCTCTGGAGTGATGAATCACACTTCACTATCTGGCAGTCCGACGGACAAATTTGGGTTTGGCAGATGCCAGGAGAACGCTACCTGCCCCAATGCATAGTGCCAATTGTAAAGTTTGGTGGAGGAGGAATAATGGTCTGGGGTTGTTTTTCATGGTTCGGGCTAGTCCCTTTAGTTCCAGTGAAGGGAAATCTTAACGCTACATTGTACAATGACATTCTAGAAAATTCTGTGCTGCCAACTTTGTGGCAACAGTTGTTCTTTTCTTCCCTTTATTTATTGGCCTGCACAGAGCTCTGACCTCAAACCCATCGAACACCTTTAGGATGAATTAGAACGCCGAATGTGAGCCAAGCCTAATCGTCCAACATCAGTGCCCGACCTCACTGAGGCAAGTCCCCTCAGCAATGTTTCAACATCAAGTGGAAAGCCTTCCCAGAAAAGTGGAGGCGGTTATAGCATCAAAGGGGGGACCATCTCCATATTAATGCCCATGATTTTGGAATGAGATGTTCGACGAGCAGGTGTCCACATACTTAATGTAGTGTATTTAATAGTCAGATGTTTTTTAAACAAACCAGCATTGGTCCATGTGAACCAGTTTGAGTAATTAACTTTTGAGACGACATGACAACATTTTGGAAAACAGTTTGATTTGTGTTTATCAAAGATAAGGGGGACACAGGGTGGCAGTGAAAACACTGGGTAGAATTCTTACCTTTTTTTAATAAAAGCTCAATTAAGTGCTGTATTCACATCTCTCCCAAATGAACCTTTGTGAACTGCTGGGTTAATAATTCCGAGCAATAGTGGACCTAATTGATTCCTACATTTTAAATAGACCTCAGGGGGAATACTATCCCATCCAGGGGATTTGCCTTTATTCATGCTATCCAGTGCCCTTATTGAGAGATATGTGGGCTCCCAGCGAGGCGGCTTCCTCTGTTGAGAAAAAAATGAATTTCTTAATTATTTTAGAAAGGACTTAGTCTGGTTTGGTGTGGATTTACAATCAGAGGTGTACAGTTCTTTACATAGAAGCGGGAGAATCTTTGGTGAATTAATTTGGCTTCTGATAGTAATTCCCCTGTTTCAGATTCAATAGTTGCTATATCGTCTAATTGATCATTACTGTGTAGCTTATTGGCCAGTGAACAACTGGGACGATTACCTTGAAAATAATGGTTGAGTCTAAATCGATGGATGGCAAATTCTGCTGTCTTATCAATAAATTAAGTTCTGTCTTGATCTTGGAAAGAGTAATAGCTATCTGGTCTGAAAAAAAGTGTTTGTTGAGAATGCTCTAACGCAGTTAACGTTTCCAATTCTGATATCTTCAACCCAGATACAAATGCAGTTGCATCAGGCCTGGTGCCAGGATAAAGGTAAATCAGCAAAGGGCATCATTTTTGGGTGTTCTTGCATTGGAATTATAATGAATTCTGCTTATATAGCACCCTACACAATAAAGCAAGGCTGTTTTGGTAATGAATATAGGCTACAAGATAGATTGGGCAATTCACCTATTACAAACAGCCTATGTCAATGTAGCCCGACACACACAGCTGTCTTACCAAAATAATGCAATCTCAATGCTGAAAGTAGTAGCCTAGTTACTCATGCATGTAAACTGACAACGGCGAATGCGAATGAATAAATGAGAACAGAACAGCGCCACCAAGTAGGCCTGGTAAACAAAATCAGATTGATAAAGGTATGACAACCTATATTTAGGCTAGTTACATTAACAGTAAACAAACGCAGTAAACAAATGGAGATCCAAATAGCCAAAACATAGCCTACTACAGTGAGATGCAGCCATGCACAGCTGTCTTGACAAATAAATAAGTCTATTGGCCTGCTTCAGACAGTAATGAGTGTGCTGAGAGTCGGGAAGCAAGTACAGGGAGTGAGTGTTTTTAATAAATAAGCAAAACAATAAACACGAAACACAAACAACACACCGACATGAAACAGAGTCAATAACACCTGAGGAAAGAGCCAAGGGGAGTGACAGATGTAGGGAAGATAATCAAGGAGGTGATGGAGTCCAGGTGAGTGCCATGAGGCGCTGGTGCGCTTGACGATGGTGACAGGTGTGCGGGATAATCAGCAGGGGGTATATGTGACATAGACATGGAAAATCATGCTGCTCATGAGTTCAGCAGCATGCTGTGTTATGGCACAATACACTTCTGCATATCAAATTCGCAAAACAAATTAAGCAATGCCAGCCTACCCTAAACACGGTTCCAATTTGTACAGTTCCATTTACAACCACAAACACCAATAGGCTGTCAAGAATACCATAATAGAATGTATCTATTTCTATAATAAACATACCAATATGTAGCTATACCCAGGGGCATCATTAGGATTGTTGCATTTGGAATTATAATGAATTCTGCTTATTACGCTATACCACAATAAACATAAAAGTTCAAATGCAGAAACCAATGAGTGCTTTTGACTAAGAAGTGACAGTTTGGCGCAAAATCTCAACTCTCAGCTACTAAAGCAAGGCCACAAGGCCATTCATTTAGCCATTTCATACCCTAGGTTTTTGCTGAAATGACACCACTGGCTATATCACCAAGATTTTGATCAAAACCAACCAGCTAGATTGTTTTTTACTTTTCAGAAGTGATGCAGCCTCCATGTAAGATCCCTGTCAAATGCTAGTTGGATTAGTTGAGCTTTCCTCAGGTGCAGCATGCTTCTACTGTGCAGACTAAACACGTTTGTCAAAGTGGAAAATGAGTTCTCACATGTAGCTGTGGACGCCCCAAATGTCAATCTACGGTATGTTTCAGTGCAGTGAGCATGGTGGGCATAGCGGAGAGAGGGCCAGAGAACCATTGCAGGATATCAAGTGGGGTCCATTAGTCGTCATTGGAGCCGGAGCTGGCAACTTCAGTCTGCAAAAATTGTCAAGTGACACTAAACTCATCTTCCACCAAATCTGTTTTGCTTAGATCCAGCAGTGGTTTCATTTCTAGAAAGTCATGGCTCTCTGGGTCAAGGGCACACAGGGCCACCGCCAGTTGGCTGTTGTATTTGCCGAATTGTTCTGACAATTCACTAATGACAGCATCAAACGTGCTGAAGAAGTCTTTTAAACATACTCTTCTGTCCTGCTGGCCTACTGTAGCCTTCTGTCCGCCACGTACTGCTGGAGATGTGTACTTACATAAAGACATGCTTTGCTTGGAGCTGGTGGGTCGTCAGTGATGCTGGCCCTGCACTGTGCCTAAATGGCATCGAACTTGCTGTCACACCTCAGCTTCAGACGCACTCCAACGCACTGCGGACCACTTTGACTCCAGTGTAAAGAACCGTTGCTCTGCCTGGAGTGATTTGTTTTGTAGGATCGAGGAGATTGAGGATTCTGTGCACCATGGTGGCTGTAAACTTAAAGCCGGGGTAACCAAGACTAAGGAGATGATTGTGGACTACAGGAAAAGGAGCACAGAGCACGCCCCCATTCTCATCGACGGGGCTGTAGTGGAGCAAGTTGAGAGCTTCAAGTTCCTTGGTGTCCACATCAACAACAAACTAGAATGGTCCAAACACACCAAGACAGTCGTGAAGAGGGCACAACAAAGCCTATTCCCCCTCAGGAAACTAAAAGATCCTCAAAAGGTACTACAGCTGCAACATCAAGAGCATCCTGACCGGTTGCATCACTGCCCGGTACGGAAATTGCTCGGCCTCCGACCGCAAGGCACTTCAGAGGGTAGTGCGTACGCTCCAGTACATCACTGGGGCAAAGCTGCCTGCCACCCAGGACCTCTACACCAGGCAGTCTCAGAGGAAGGCCCTAAAAATCGTCTAAGACCCCAGCCATCCCAGTCATAGACTGTTCTCTCTACTACCACATGGCAAGCGGTACCGGAGTGCCAAGTCTAGGACAAAAAGGCTTCTCAACAGTTTTTACCCCCAAGCCATAAGACTCCTGAACAGGTAACCAAATGGCCACTCAGACTATTTTTATTGTGTGCCCCCCCAACACACCAACCCCTCTATTATGCTGCTTCTACTCTCTGTTTATCATATATGCACTGTCACTTTAACTATACATTCATGTACAGTGCCTTGCGAATGTATTCGGCCCCCTTGAACTTTGCGACCTTTTGCCACATTTCAGGCTTCAAACATAAAGATATAACACTGTATTTTTTTGTGAAGAATCAACAACAAGTGGGACACAATCATGAAGTGGAACGACATTTATTGGATATTTCAAACTTTTTAACAAACAAATGCAAAATGATTCAGACCCCCTTAAGTTAATACTTTGTAGCGCCACCTTTTGCTGTGATTACAGCTGTAAGATGCTTGGGGTATGTCTCTATCAGTTTTGCACATCGAGAGACTGAACATTTTTCCCATTCCTCCTTGCAAAACAGCTCGAGCTCAGTGAGGTTGGATGGAGAGCATTTGTGAACAGCAGTTTTCAGTTCTTTCCACAGATTCTCGATTGGATTCAGGTCTGGACTTTGACTTGGCCATTCTAACACCTGGATATGTTTATTTTTGAACCATTCCATTCTAGATTTTGCTTTATGTTTTGGATCTTGTTGAAAGACAAATCTCCATCCCAGTCTCAGGTCTTTTGCAGACTCCATCAGGTTTTCTTCCAGAATGGTCCTGTATTTGGCTCCATCCATCTTCCCATCAATTTTAACCATCTTCCCTGTCCCTGCTGAAGAAAAGCAGGCCCAAACCATGATGCTGCCACCACCATGTTTGACAGTGGGTATGGTGTGTTCAGGGTGATGAGCTGTGTTGCTTTTACACCAAACATAACGTTTTGCATTGTTGCCAAAAAGTTCAATTTTGGTTTCATCTGACCAGAGCACCTTCTTCCACATGTTTGGTGTGTCTCCCATGACAAACTTTAAACAACACTTTTTATGGATATCTTTAAGAAACACTCTTCCATAAAGGCCAGATTTGTGCAATATACGACTGATTGTTGTCTATTGGACAGAGTCTCCCACCTCAGCTGTAGATCTCTGCAGTTTATCCAGAGTGATCATGCATCTCTGATCAGTCTCCTCCTTGTATGAGCTGAAAGTTTAGAGGGACGGCCAGGTCTTGGTAGATTTGCAGTGGTCTGATACTCCTTCCATTTCAATATTATCGCTTGCACAGTGCTCCTTGGGATGTTAAAGCTTGGGAAATCTTTTTGTATCCAAATCTGGCTTTAAACCTCTTCACAACAGTATCTCGGACCTGCCTGGTGTGTTCCTTGTTCTTCATGATGCTCTCTGCGCTTTTAATGGACCTCTGAGACATCACAGTGCAGGTGCAATACGGAGACTTGATTACACACAGGTGGATTGTATTTATTATCATTAGTAGTTTAGGTCAACATTGGATCATTTTCAAAGGGGCTGAATAATTTTCACAATTTTTCAGTTTTTGATTTGTTAAAAAAGTTTGAAATATCCAATAAATGTTGTTCCACTTCATGATTGTGTCCCACTTGTTGTTGATTCTTCACAAAAAAATACAGTTTTATATCTTTATGTTTGAAGCCTGAAATGTGGCAAAAGGTCGCAAAGTTCAAGGGGGCCGAATACTTTCGCAAGGCACTGTATATAGCCTTGCTACTGTTATTTTCAAACGTCTTTCTACTGTTGTTTTATTTCTTTACTTACCTACACACAGACACACACACTCGCACACATCTTTTTTCCACACTATTGGTTAATAAGTAAGCATTTTACTGTAAGGTCTACACCTGTTGTATTCAGTGCGTGACAAATAAATTTGTCATCGCTTTCAGCAGCCTCAAGTTTTACTTCTGTGAGAACGTGTGCATTCAATGTCAGAGGAATTTCACAATGCTGTCATAACGTTTAACTACCACTGACACAGTATCCAGTTGCCCCCTTCTCCTTTGACTTGTTTGGATACATTGGCAAAACCAATTGTTGATATCAATATGGATTCCAGTTGGTCTTCTTGACCGTATGTCCAAAAATTCATGTCTGTCCCAATAACCAGATGGAATTCAAATAACAATATGCTGTTCAGAGAATCAAAAAAACGTAGGATCATTTGAATTTCCATTAATATAGGCAATTTTCTTTCTATAATGGATACATTTAAGGAAAGTGATTCTGCTGTCTTGGTCCTTGCATACCCAAGATGATGATTTCACTTATGTATAATTATGATTACACTTTAAGTTTTGTTTGGGGCAAAAGCAGCCAGTTTGTGCAAATGGTTCTGTATTTGATCTTATGGAGCAGGTGTGTTTCTTGGAGCACTGCTATAACAATATGGTTTCTTGCTTGGACATCAAGACAGCTGGAAAGTTTGAAAAGACAATTTAGGCCTTTCAAATTCCAAAAGGCAGGTCCATTGATTCATAAAGGAATGTTGTCTTAATAATATCATTGCTAATTTGAGGTTTAAACCCAGATTTAACAAAAAACAGAAACAGGGAATTTCCACCCAGAATACCCTCCCTGTAAACCAGCACAACCCTTTAACGTGGGCTTTTCTACAGAAATGTTTGGTGCTCGACTAGGAATCCCTTGACAATCGGCCAGTTGATTGTTATGACCGTTGATCGTTATGACCACTGGGTTCGGCATTAGTGTTAGCAGTGTGGTTAGGTTTAAAATCAGATTGTCCGACTTTGTGGCTGTACCTGCTATTGACCATTCTACAGAGCGGCCTCCAGAACAAGATTCATGATGAAAAACACAAACCTGATCCAGAGTCATGAGATTATGCCCATCCGCCGCCCCCTTCCGCAATGCCCAAGCAATATCCAAGTCTACTTGATGGTAATAGCGCTCACTGTTGCCTCTAGTGGATGGTTTTGAAGGCATTTCCGAACATCCTCAGTATATGGACTGACGTCCATTTTCAGAATCAATCTTGAGTGAGCTGCCTGGTGTTTCCCTACACGTCTCTCACTCCACCCTCTCTGTATCCCTCTATCTCTCCCAGACACACATTAAGACATCTACCCACAGTTGTAGTCAGTGTGCCACAGGTCTGAATGCTAAATCATGCTCATGCGAGTTTTCAGCCCACGGTCTGTCTGTGTCTATGAGGGTTACAACACAGCCATGGCAGCAGTCCATCTACTGCAGTAGTGTTGGACTGTGTCTGCCAAACTGTGTGTATTTGCCTTGATGCTGAGTCATGATGGCTGCTATGGTAACGTGTTGATATTCCATTCTGCTACATTCTGGTTGTCCAGAATGTAGAAGACAGAATATTGACAACTGTTTGCAACCTGGCAGGTAGCCAGCTGATGTAATGTTGTAGGGCAGAGATAGAAGTACATGTTTTTGCTTCAACTGTGTGTGTGTGTGTGTGTGTGTGTGTGTGTGTGTGTGTGTGTGTGTGTGTGTGTGTGTGTGTGTGTGTGTGTGTGTGTGTGTGTGTGTGTGCGTGCGTGCGTGCGTTGGTTCCTTTGAGATGTTTGTAGAATCAGGTCCTGTACCAGAACAAATCAGTTGTGAATTTGATTTCCATGGGGAGCAGGTTTTTTTTCAGGGACTTGACTACACCCTACTTTATTGAGATGTAAAAATGTAATTTATATAACAGAAACATAGTCACATTCCATGCGTTGACTTCTGGTGAACTTCACCACAATGGACAATTCGTGCACTTTCAGTGGCAGAGTCGATATCCGCGCTTATAAACCCAGGGTCGTTACAGTACATTTTGTTACGGTATTTTTTTTGCTACTGCATTCATTATATTATTACAGTCATCTACCGTTCTCATTCTTGGAGTGGACACGTGCCCATTTGGGGATGTCTGAAAGTATTTTGGATTGTCTTAATGTAACAGTATAATTTTAAACCGTCCCCTCGCCCATACCCGGGCACAAACCAGGGACCCTCTGCACACATCAACAACAGTCACCCTCGAAGCGTCGTTACCCATCGCTCCACAAAAGCCGCGGCCCTTGCATAGCAAGGGGAACTACTACTTCAATTTCTCAGAGCAAGTGACGTCACCGATTGAAAGGCTATTTAGCGCGCACCGCTAACTAAGCTAGCCGTTTCACATCCGTTACATTAACATTAACCACCACTAAGGAGCTTTGGGGCGTCTCCAACTCATTGTTTCTTAATCTCTAAAATAAAGTAAACAAAGTATAATTTTACATATATTTCCAATGACAATAGTTCCTCACTTTATTTGAAAAATATTTCCAGCACTTTCCCCTTTAATAACCACGAGCCTCTACGTGAAAGGGAAATATCATGCTCTGAACCCATATATCCAGTGGAAACATCATAATATGTATCTTGCATTGCGCAAGTAATGTGTCTGTCCAGAGCATACTGGCGTAGCAAACTGAGGGCCCAGAAGAGTTGTTACAAAGTTGCAAGTTCACTAGCACTAGCACTAGTTCGCTAGCGAGAGCTCAAGAAGGAAGGCAGACAGGCAGGCCGAGCAGAGGTAAATGTAATTGAAAGAACCTCAACCAACTGCCATTCATAGCCAATGTGATTTTAAAAGGATATTTATTTTCTTTAGGATATTTTCTGTTTCACGAAAATGCCCGTATGAAAATCTTGCCCTAAATGGCATGCAGGTCAGAATAAATAGTAAGATAAATTGGCATTCCACATGAATACGTTTTCTGTAATGCGCTCATAGCCATTCATAAATAAAAGAGACGTGTGCTTCATGATGCATTTATGATAGGTCTAAAACACTGTAAAAAGTAACTGCCCAACTCAATAAAGAAATTAAATAGTGGCTACTCAAGCACCTCCAACTGTCAGTAGAACTCAAATCATATTTTGCTGATACAGAACTATACAATATTTGCAATTAATGGATACTTAAAAGTGCCATGTGGCTCTGTTTTTAGAGGATTGTAGGTAATCCAACATTTTGACTTTATTATATACTTATAATAATACTTATATATTTATACTTTTACAAAATGTTGTATGAATGTTCGATGAAAGAAAAGTATACTTCAAAAATAGTATTAGGCAGTTTGTTGTGCCAAAGTATGAGGTGTAATTGATCATGAGGAACGGATATCAAAACCATCGGGCAACTTGAGGTTTAATGAGACAAGCCAATCCCCACCATCAACAAGGTCATGTGCACCACTTAATGACTGCTAGAGGAATGTGCACTGTGCTCAACAATGCCTGCTAAGGTGGGTTTACCTTTTGACGGCTACGATCACATGCAGTGTACCATCGCAAATATGTGATTGGAACAGTAGCAACAGAACGTATGATGCAACAAACGCATCTTAAAAGCATTGTGAACAAGCATTTCGCTACACTCACATTGACATCTGCTAACCATGTGTATGTGACAAATAAAATTTGATTTGATTTGTTGTCTGAAAAGCATCTAAACAATGATTTGTACTGATGGGAAATTAAGGTTTTCACAACTTTATTCCTCAACCTCACTTTTTATTGTAAATGCGAACTTCATCATCCAAGCATCACACGGAACACATCCACAGCAAAACTCATTTCATTAACCAGTCTAAATAACAGGATGCTCTTAAACATAAATTAGCGACCTAACAGCTAGACTAGTTTACAACGTACCACATCTCTGGTGAGCACAAACAGTGGAAATGTAATATTGTTTAGAAAAGAGGTGTGTCAGCTAAGCTAACAGCGTTTATATTCTTTATGATGTCAGCCATGTTTGTTTATGTTTGACAAGCGAAAACTACTTATCGCGGAATGCCATTCGCTATATGAAGCAAATAAACAGTCAAAGTCAAACATGGGTGCACCCATTGCCTGAAAAATATGAACTTAGTTTGGCCACTTTTCAGCATATTACAAATCTTTGATGTACTTGTTACAATGTATACAAGAACCGGAGCACATGACTTGACAAGAAGTTTACCGTTTTTGACAAATCACAAAGCAAATAAAATCTTATCACCTCACAAATCATCACCCCAAATACAAACCTACTGCCTAGCCTAACCTTAACAAGAAAGCTTAACAGGGTTGCCAGATATGGATGATACCTTTTTATGGGGGGGTTTGTGGGTGGGTTCGTTTCATTTTTAAGTCCATGGGGGAAGGTATCATGGGGTATATAATGGGGGGATTTATCAATAAATGGGGGCAAACACAGGAGAAGTTTACAAGCTAAATATAAATAAAACCCCTGGAAAGGGTTTCTGAGCTGGCAACCCTGAGGTACCATAGTTACAATCTGATGCCACGTTCAAAACAACTGGAAACTCTGACATCTCAGAATTCTGACTTCAGTACATTCAAGACAACTGGCAACTCTGGAAAAAATGAGCTCTGACTGGGAAAAAATTGATTTGAAAGGTCATCCAACTCGCAATTCAGTCTAGGGAATTCAGGCCTCTTTCTAGAGCTCCGACTTCCTGGCCTGAAGATCTCAGACGTCATGATTTGTTCCTAGTTGTCTTGAAAGCACCATAAGTCAGTCAAGTAAACCATCCCTTCACCTCATTTTGTTATAACATCTTTGGTCTGACAGATGCTTACTTGACAACCAGAATGCATTGTATAATGTCAACAAACATGGCGACACACATAGCTGACAAATATCTTAGCATTAGCCCATCCTAATCAGTACAACCTTCAAAAAGGTATTTTACATACATCATGGAAAGTATTCAGACCCCTTAACCTTTTCTACATTTTGTTATGTTACTGCCTTATTATAACATTTATTAAACTGGTTTCCCCCCCATCAATCTACACACAATACCCCATAAGGACAAAGCAAAAACAGGTTTGTAGAAATTTTTGCAAATGTATGAAAATAAAAAAACAGAACAATTACATTTACATACGTATTCAGACCCTTTACTCAGTTCTTTGTTGAAGAACCTTTGGCAGCGATTACAGCCAAGAATCTTCTTGGGTATGACACTACAAGCTTGGCACACCTGAATTTGGGGAGTTTCTCCCAATATTCTCTATAGATACTCTCAAGCTCTGTCAGGTTGGATGGGGATCGTTGCTGCACAGCTATTTTCCAGTCTCTAAAGAGATGTTAGATCGGGTTCAAGTCCAGGCTCTGGCTGGGCCACTCAAGGACATTCAGATACTTGTCCTGATGCCACTACTGCCTTGTCTTGGACATATGCTGCGGTCGTCGTCCTGTTAGAAGGTGAACCTTGGCTGCAGTCTGAGTTTCTGAGCGCTCTGGAGCAGGTTTTCATCAAGGATCACTCTGTACTTTGTTCAGTTCATCTTTCCCTCATTCCTGACTAGTCTACCAGTCCCTGCCACTGAAAAACATCCCCACAGCATGATGCTGCCACCACTATGCTTCACCATAGGGATGGCGCAACGTTTCCTCAAGACGTGACACTTGGAATTCAGGCCAAAGAGTTCAATATTGGTTTCATCAGAACAGAGAATCTTGTCTCATGGTCTGAGAGTCCATTAGGTTCCTTTTGGCAAACTCCAAGCGGGCTGTCATGTGCCTTTTACTGAGGAGTGGTTTCCGTCTGTCCACTACCATAAAGGCCTGAATGGTGGAGTGCTGCAGAGATGGTTGTCCTTCTGGAAGTTTCTCCCATCTCCACAGAGGAACTCTGGAGCTCTTTCAGAGTGACTATCGGGTTCTTGGTCACCTCCCTGACAAAGGCCCTTCTCCTCCGTTTGCTCAGTTTGGCTGGGCGGCCAGCTCTAGGAAGAGTCTTTGTGTTTTCAAACTTCATCCATTTAAGAATGGTGGAGGCCACTGTGTTCTTGGGGACCTTCTATGCTGCAGAATTATTTTGGTAACCTTTCCCAGATCTGTGCTTTGACACAATCCTGTCTCGGAGCTCTTCGGACAATTCCTTCGACCTCATGGCTCGGTTTTTGCTCTGACATACACTGTCAAATGTGGGACCTTATATTGACAGGTGTGTGCCTTTCCAAATCATGTCCAATCAATTGAATTTACCACAGGTGGACTCCAATGAAGTTGTAGAAACATCTCAAGGATGATCAATGGAAACAAGATGCACCTGAGCTTAAATCTTAGTCTCATAGGAAAGGGTTTGTATACTTCTATAAATAAGGTACTTATGTTTCTATATTTAATACATTTGATAAATTCTAAAAACCTGTTTTCGGTTTGTCATTAGTGGATATTTTGTGTAGATTGATGAGTGAAATTTAGAATAAGGTTATAATGTAACAAAATGTGGAAAAAGTAACGCGTCTGAATACTTTCTGAATGCCCTGTATGTGTCCATTACAATGAATGCAAGAATTGGAATGCATCATTTGTTACCAGTACTTGAATACATGTGAATAAAATAGTAAATAGCCTGCATTATGCTCCATAAATGCATACTGTATGCTACAGTAGAAACAACAACATGATATACAGAAAATAAGGCACTTACTTTGATAGGAACACACACGTCCAAAACTATTATTTGTAAGGAAAATTGTTAAACATTAAGACACAACCACTGAAAATTACTAATCAGAACTCCTACATTTGTATGTTCACGACAACAAATATTCATGTTGAAGTAACTTCAATTGTTATAGTTAGGAATAGATAATGCAATTTAGTGTCAAAGTTCAGAAAACACTAAACAGTTGAGTATTTACAACGTAAAAGAATAACCATGTTGGTGGTGATGTCCCTATATTACTTTACGTTTTCAAGACTGA